>NW_027174642.1:0-226949 GCF_000390325.3 Nicotiana tomentosiformis
CCAGAACTGTTGTAGAACTTTCAAGGCAATATTGTGTTGATGATGGTGGTTCAAGCCTCTTAGGTTTCAAGGATGAAAGGTTGGAACATGGGCAATCATTTCCTAGAGATGGTAATGGTAATTTTTCTGTTGGCATGCAGAATTGGAACATGAAATTAAAGGATGCTACCTCTGCAATTCAAGCAGCGGCTGACTTTGCAGAACATGTAACACTAGCTGCCAGAGCTGTTGTAGAACTTTCAAGGCAATATTGTGTTGATGATGGTGGTTCATGCCACTTAGGTTTCAAGGATGAAAGGTTGGAACATGGGCAATTATTTCCTCGAGATGGTAATTGTAATATTTCTGTTAGGCAGGCAGAATTGGAACATGAAATTTAAGGATGCTACCTCTGCTGCTCAAGCAGTGTCTGAGTTTGTAGAATATGCAAGCCTAGCTGCCAGAGCTGTTGTAGAACTTTCAAGGCAATATTGTGTTGATGATGGTGGTTCATGCCACTTTGGTTTCTAGGATGAAAGGTTGGAACATGGGCAATCATTTCCAGGAGATGGTAATGGTAATTTTTCTGTTGGCAAGCAGAATTGGAACATGAAAATTAAGGATGCTACCTCTGCTGCTCAAGCATCGGCTGAGTTTGCAGAACATGCAAGCCTAGCTGCCAGAGGTGTTGTAGAACTTTCAAGGCAATATTGTGTTGATGATGGTGGTTCAAGCCTCTTAGGTTTCAAGGATGAAAGGTTGGAACATGGGCAATCATTTCCTAGAGATGGTAATGGTAATTTTTCTGTTGGCATGCAGAATTGGAACATGAAATTAAAGGATGCTACCTCTGCTATTCAAGCAGCGGCTGACTTTGCAGAACATGCAACACTAGCTGCCAGAGCTGTTGTAGAACTTTCAAGGCAATATTGTGTTGATGATGGTGGTTCATGCCACTTAGGTTTCAAGGATGAAAGGTTGGAACATGGGCAATCAATTCCTAGAGAAGGTAATGGTAATTTTTCAGTTGGCAGGCAGAATTGGAAAATGAAATTTAAGGATGCTACCTCTACTACTCAAGAAGCGACTGAGTTTGCAGAACATGCAAGCCTAGCTGCCAGAGCTGTTGAAGAACTTTCAAGGCAATATTGTATTGATGATGGTGGTTCATGCCACTTAGGTTTCAAGGATGAAAGGTTGGAACATGGGCAATCATTTCCTAGAGATGGTAATGGTATTTTTTCTGTTGGCAGGCAGAATTGGAACATGAAATTAAAGGATGCTACCTCTGCTACTCAAGCAGCGGCTGACTTTGTAGAACATGCAACACTAGCTTCCAGAGCTGTTGTAGAACTTTCAAGGCAATATTGTGTTGATGATGGTGGTTCATGCCACTTTGGTTTCTAGGATGAAAGGTTGGAACATGGGCAATCATTTCCTGGAGATGGTAATGGTAATTTTTCTGTTGGCAAGCAGAATTGGAACATGAAAATTAAGGATGCTACCTCTACTGCTCAAGCATCGGCTGAGTTTGCAGAACATGCAAGCCTAGCTGCCAGAGCTGTTGTAGAACTTTCAAGGCAATATTGTGTTGATGATGGTGGTTTATGCCACTTAGGTTTCAAGAATGAATGTTTGGAACATGGGCAATCATTTCCTGGAGATGGTAATAGTAATTTTTCTGTTAGCAGGCAGAATTGGAACATGAAATTTAAGGATACTACCTCTGCTACTCAAGAAGCGGCTGAGTTTGCAGAACATGCAAGCCTAGGTGCTAGAGCTTTTGTAGAACTTTCAAGGCAATATTGTGTTGATGATGGTGGTTCATGCCACTTAGGTTTCAAGGATGAAAGGTTGGAACATGGGCAATCATTTCCTGGAGATAGTAATGGTAATTTTTCTGTTGGCAGGCAGAATTGGAACATGAAATTTAAGGATGCTACCTCTGCTGCTCAAGCAGCGGCTGACTTTGCAGAACATGCAAGCCTAGCTGCCAGAGGTGTTGTAGAACTTTCAAGGCAATATTGTGTTGATGATGGTTGTTCAAGCCTCTTAGGTTTCAAGGATGAAAGGTTGGAACATGGGCAATCATTTCCTAGAGATGGTAATGGTAATTTTTCTGTTGGCAGGCAGAATTGAAACATGAAATTAAAGGATGCTACCTCTGCTACTCAAGCAGCGGCTGACTTTGCAGAACATGCAATACTAGCTGCCAGAGCTGTTGTAGAACTTTCAAGGCAATATTGTGTTGATGATGGTGGTTCATGTCACTTAGGTTTCAAGGATGAAAGGTTGGAACATGGGCAATCATTTCCTGGAGATGGTAATAGTAATTTTTCTGTTGGCAGGCAGAATTGGAACATGAAATTTAAGGATACTACCTCTGCTACTCAAGAAGCGGCTGAGTTTGCAGAACATGCAAGCCTAGGTACCAGAGCTTTTGTAGAACTTTCAAGGCAATATTGTGTTGATGATGGTGGTTCATGCCACTTAGGTTTCAAGGATGAAAGGTTGGAACAGATGCTATCATTTCCTGGAGATAGTAATGGTAATTTTTCTGTTGGCAGGCAGAATTAGAACATGAAATTTAAGGATGCTACCTCTGCTGATCAAACAGCGACTGACTTTACAGAACATGCAAGCCTAGCTGCCAGAGGTGTTGTAGAACTTTCAAGGCAATATTGTGTTGATGATGGTGGTTCAAGCCTCTTAGGTTTCAAGGATGAATGGATGAAACATGGGCAATCATTTCCTAGAGATGGTAATGGTAATTTTTCTGTTGGCAGGCAGAATTGGAACATGAAATTAAAGGATGCTACCTCTGCTACTCAAGCAGCGGCTGACTTTGCAGAACATGCAACACTAGCTGCCAGAGCTGTTGTAGAACTTTCAAGGCAATATTGTGTTGATGATGGTGGTTCATGCCACTTTGGTTTCTAGGATGAAAGGTTGGAACATGGGCAATCATTTCCTGGAGATGGTAATGGTAATTTTTCTGTTGGCAAGCAGAATTGGAACATGAAAATTAAGGATGCTACCTCTACTGCTCAAGCATCGGCTGAGTTTCAGAACATGCAAGCCTAGCTGCCAGAGCTGTTGTAGAACTTTCAAGGCAATATTGTGTTGATGATGGTGGTTCATGTCACTTAGGTTTCAAGGATGAAAGGTTGGAACACGGGCAATCATTTCCTGGAGATGGTAATGGTAATTTTTCTGTTAGCAGGCAGAATTGAAACATGAAATTAAAGGATGCTACCTCTGCTACTCAAGCAGCGGCTGACTTTGCAGAACATGCAATACTAGCTGCCAGAGCTGTTGTAGAACTTTCAAGGCAATATTGTATTGATGATGGTGGTTCATGTCACTTAGGTTTCAAGGATGAAAGGTTGGAACATGGGCAATCATTTCCTGGAGATGGTAATAGTAATTTTTCTGTTGGCAGGCAGAATTGGAACATGAAATTTAAGGATACTACCTCTGCTACTCAAGAAGCGGCTGAGTTTGCAGAACATGCAAGCCTAGGTGCTAGAGCTTTTGTAGAACTTTCAAGGCAATATTGTGTTGATGATGGTGGTTCATGCCACTTAGGTTTCAAGGATGAAAGGTTGGAACATGGGCAATCATTTCCTGGAGATAGTAATGGTAATTTTTCTGTTGGCAGGCAGAATTGGAACATGAAATTTAAGGATGCTACCTCTGCTGCTCAAGCAGCGGCTGACTTTGCAGAACATGCAAGCCTAGCTGCCAGAGGTGTTGTAGAACTTTCAAGGCAATATTGTGTTGATGATGGTTGTTCAAGCCTCTTAGGTTTCAAGGATGAAAGGTTGGAACATGGGCAATCATTTCCTAGAGATGGTAATGGTAATTTTTCTGTTGGCAGGCAGAATTGAAACATGAAATTAAAGGATGCTACCTCTGCTACTCAAGCAGCGGTTGACTTTGCAGAACATGCAATACTAGCTGCCAGAGCTGTTGTAGAACTTTCAAGGCAATATTGTGTTGATGATGGTGGTTATTGTCACTTAGGATTCAAGGATGAATGGTTGGAACATGGGCAATCATTTCCTGGAGATGGTAATAGTAATTTTTCTGTTGGCAGGCAGAATTGGAACATGAAATTTAAGGATACTACCTTTGCTACTCAAGAAGCGGCTGAGTTTGCAGAACATGCAAGCCTAGGTACCAGAGCTTTTGTAGAACTTTCAAGGCAATATTGTGTTGATGATGGTGGTTCATGCCACTTAGGTTTCAAGGATGAAAGGTTGGAACATGGGCAATCATTTCCTGGAGATAGTAATGGTAATTTTTCTGTTGGCAGACAGAATTGGAACATGAAATTTAAGGATGCTACCTCTGCTGCTCAAGCAGCGGCTGACTTTGCAGAACATGCAACACTAGCTGCCAGAGCTGTTGTACAACTTTCAAGGCAATATTGTGTTGATGATGGTGGTTCATGCCACTTTGGTTTCTAGGATGAAAGGTTGGAACATGGGCAATCATTTCCTGGAGATGGTAATGGTAATGTTTCTGTTGGTAGGAAGAATTGGAACATGAAATTTAAGGATACTACCTCTGCTACTCAAGAAGCGGTTGAGTTTGCAGAACATGCAAGCCTAGGTTCCAGAGCTGTTGTAGAACTTTCAAGGCAATATTGTGTTGATGATGGTGGTTCATGTCACATAGGTTTCAAGGATGAAAGTTTGGAACATGGGCAATCATTTCCTGGAGATGGTAATAGTAATTTTTCTGTTGGCAGGCAGAATTGGAACATGAAATTTAAGGATACTACCTCTGCTACTCAAGAAGCGGCTGAGTTTGCAGAACATGCAAGCCTAGGTACCAGAGCTTTTGTAGAACTTTCAAGGCAATATTGTGTTGATGATGGTGGTTCATGCCACTTAGGTTTCAAGGATGAAAGGTTGGAACAGATGCTATCATTTCCTGGAGATAGTAATGGTAATTTTTCTGTTGGCAGGCAGAATTGGAACATGAAATTTAAGGATGCTACCTCTGCTGATCAAACAGCAACTGACTTTGCAGAACATGCAAGCCTAGCTGCCAGAGGTGTTGTAGAACTTTCAAGGCAATATTGTGTTGATGATGGTGGTTCAAGCCTCTTAGGTTTCAAGGATGAAAGGTTGGATTATGGGCAATCATTTCCTGGAGATGGTAATGGTAATTTTTCTGTTGGCATGCAGAATTGGAACATGAAATTAAAGGATGCTACCTCTGCTATTCAAGCAGCGACTGACTTTGCAGAACATGCAACACTAGCTGCCAGAGCTGTTGTAGAACTTTCAAGGCAATATTGTGTTGATGATAGTGGTTCATGCCACTTAGGTTTCAAGAATGAAAGGTTGGAACATGGGCAATCAATTCCTAGAGATGGTAATGGTAATTTTTCTGTTGGCAGGCAGAATTGGAACATGAAATTTAAGGATGCTACCTCTGCTACTCAAGAAGCGACTGAGTTTGCAGAACATGCAAGCCTAGCTGCCAGAGCTGTTGAAGAACTTTCAAGGCAATATTGTGTTGATGATGGTGGTTCATGCCACTTAGGTTTCAAGGATGAAAGGTTGGAACATGGGCAACTATTTCCTCGAGATGGTAATTGTAATTTTTCTGTTAGGCAGGCAGAATTGGAACATGAAATTTAAGGATGCTACCTCTGCTGCTCAAGCAGTGTCTGAGTTTGTAGAATATGCAAGCCTAGCTGCCAGAGCTGTTGTAGAACTTTCAAGGCAATATTGTATTGATGATGGTGGTTCATGCCACTTTGGTTTCTAGGATGAAAGGTTGGAACATGGGCAATCATTTCCTGGAGATGGTAATGGTAATTTTTCTGTTGGCAAGCAGAATTGGAACATGAAAATTAAGGATGCTACCTCTGCTGCTCAAGCATCGGCTGAGTTTGCAGAACATGCAAGCCTAGCTGCCAGAGGTGTTGTAGAACTTTCAAGGCAATATTGTGTTGATGATGGTGGTTCAAGCCTCTTAGGTTTCAAGGATGAAAGGTTGGAACATGGGCAATCATTTCCTAGAGATGGTAATGGTAATTTTTCTGTTGGCATGCAGAATTGGAACATGAAATTAAAGGATGCTACCTCTGCTATTCAAGCAGCGGCTGACTTTGCAGAACATGCAACACTAGCTGCCAGAGCTGTTGTAGAACTTTCAAGGCAATATTGTGTTGATGATGGTGGTTCATTCCACTTAGGTTTCAAGGATGAAAGGTTGGAACATGGGCAATCAATTCCTAGAGATGGTAATGGTAATTTTTCTGTTGGCAGGCAGAATTGGAACATGAAATTTAAGGATGCTACCTCTGCTACTCAAGAAGCGACTGAGTTTGCAGAACATGCAAGCCTAGCTGCCAGAGCTGTTGAAGAACTTTCAAGGCAATATTGTGTTGATGATGGTGGTTCATGCCACTTAGGTTTCAAGGATGAAAGGTTGGAACATGGGCAATCATTTCCTAGAGATGGTAATGGTAATTTTTCTGTTGGTAGGCAGAATTGGAACATGAAATTAAAGGATGCTACCTCTGCTACTCAAGCAGCGGCTGACTTTGCAGAACATGCAACACTAGCTGCCAGAGCTGTTGTAGAACTTTCAAGGCAATATTGTGTTGATGATGGTGGTTCATGCCACTTTGGTTTCTAGGATGAAAGGTTGGAACATGGGCAATCATTTCCTGGAGATGGTAATGGTAATTTTTCTGTTGGCAAGCAGAATTGGAACATGAAAATTAAGGATGCTACCTCTACTGCTCAAGCATCGGCTGAGTTTGCAGAACATGCAAGCCTAGCTGCCAGAGCTGTTGTAGAACTTTCAAGGCAATATTGTGTTGATGATGGTGGTTTATGCCACTTAGGTTTCAAGAATGAATGTTTGGAACATGGGCAATCATTTCCTGGAGATGATAATAGTAATTTTTCTGTTAGCAGGCAGAATTGGAACATGAAATTTAAGGATACTACCTCTGCTACTCAAGAAGCGGCTGAGTTTGCAGAACATGCAAGCCTAGGTGCTAGAGCTTTTGTAGAACTTTCAAGGCAATATTGTGTTGATGATGGTGGTTCATGCCACTTAGGTTTCAAGGATGAAAGGTTGGAACATGGGCAATCATTTCCTGGAGATAGTAATGGTAATTTTTCTGTTGGCTGGCAGAATTGGAACATGAAATTTAAGGATGCTACCTCTGCTGCTCAAGCAGCGGCTGACTTTGCAGAACATGCAAGCCTAGCTGCCAGAGGTGTTGTAGAACTTTCAAGGCAATATTGTGTTGATGATGGTTGTTCAAGCCTCTTAGGTTTCAAGGATGAAAGGTTAGAACATGGGCAATCATTTCCTAGAGATGGTAATGGTAATTTTTCTGTTGGCAGGCAGAATTGAAACATGAAATTAAAGGATGCTACCTCTGCTACTCAAGCAGCGGCTGACTTTGCAGAACATGCAATACTAGCTGCCAGAGCTGTTGTAGAACTTTCAAGGCAATATTGTGTTGATGATGGTGGTTCATGTCACTTAGGTTTCAAGGGTGAAAGGTTGGAACATGGGCAATCATTTCCTGGAGATGGTAATAGTAATTTTTCTGTTGGCAGGCAGAATTGGAACATGAAATTTAAGGATACTACCTCTGCTACTCAAGAAGCGGCTGAGTTTGCAGAACATGCAAGCCTAGGTACCAGAGCTTTTGTAGAACTTTCAAGGCAATATTGTGTTGATGATGGTGGTTCATGCCACTTAGGTTTCAAGGATGAAAGGTTCGAACAGATGCTATCATTTTCTGGAGATAGTAATGGTAATTTTTCTGTTGGCAGGCAGAATTGGAACATGAAATTTAAGGATGCTACCTCTGCTGATCAAACAGCGACTGACTCTGCAGAACATGCAAGCCTAGCTGCCAGAGGTATTGTAGAACTTTCAAGGCAATATTGTGTTGATGATGGTGGTTCAAGCCTCTTAGGTTTCAAGGATGAAAGGTTGGAACATGGGCAATCATTTCCTAGAGATGGTAATGGTAATTTTTCTGTTGGCATGCAGAATTGGAACATGAAATTAAAGGATGCTACCTCTGCTATTCAAGCAGCGGCTGACTTTGCAGAATATGCAACACTAGCTGCCAGAGCTGTTGTACAACTTTCAAGGCAATATTGTGTTGATGATGGTGGTTCATGCCACTTAGGTTTCAAGGATGAAAGGTTGGAACATGGGCAATCAATTCCTAGAGATGGTAATGGAAATTTTTCTGTTGGCAGGCATAATTGGAACATGAAATTTAAGGATGCTACCTCTGCTACTCAAGAAGCGATTGAGTTTGCAGAACATGCAAGCCTAGCTGCCAGAGCTGTTGAAGAACTTTCAAGGCAATATTGTGTTGATGATGGTGGTTCATGCCACTTAGGTTTCAAGGATGAAAGGTTGGAACATGGGCAATTATTTCCTCGAGTTGATAATTGTAATTTTTCTGTTAGGCAGGCAGAATTGGAACATGAAATTTAAGGATGCTACCTCTGCTGCTCAAGCAGTGTCTGAGTTTGTAGAATATGCAAGCCTAGCTGCCAGAGCTGTTGTAGAACTTTCAAGGCAATATTGTGTTGATGATGGTGGTTCATGCCACTTTGGTTTCTAGGATGAAAGGTTGGAACATGGGCAATCATTTCCTGGAGATGGTAATGGTAATTTTTATGTTGGCAAGCAGAATTGGAACATGAAAACTAAGGATGCTACCTCTGCTGCTCAAGCATCGGCTGAGTTTGCAGAACATGTAAGCCTAGCTGCCAGAGGTGTTGTAGAACTTTCAAGGCAATATTGTGTTGATGATGGTGGTTCAAGCCTCTTAGGTTTCAAGGATGAAAGGTTGGAACATGGGCAATCATTTCCTAGAGATGGTAATGGTAATTTTTCTGTTGGCATGCAGAATTGGAACATGAAATTAAAGGATGCTACCTCTGCTATTCAAGCAGCGGCTGACTTTGCAGAACATGCAACACTAGCTGCCAGAGCTGTTGTAGAACTTTCAAGGCAATATTGTGTTGATGATGGTGGTTCATGCCACTTAGGTTTCAAGGATGAAAGGTTGGAACATGGGCAATCAATTCCTAGAGATGGTAATGGTAATTTTTCTGTTGGCAGGCAGAATTGGAACATGAAATTTAAGGATGCTACCTCTGCTACTCAAGAAGCGACTGAGTTTGCAGAACATGCAAGCCTAGCTGCCAGAGCTGTTGTAGAACTTTCAAGGCAATATTGTGTTGATGATGGTGGTTCATGTCACTTAGGTTTCAAGGATGAAAGGTTGGAACATGGGCAATCATTTCCTGGAGATGGTAATAGTAATTTTTCTGTTGGCAGGCAGAATTGGAACATGAAATTTAAGGATACTACCTCTGCTACTCAAGAAGCGGCTGAGTTTGCAGAACATGCAAGCCTAGGTACCAGAGCTTTTGTAGAACTTTCAAGGCAATATTGTGTTGATGATGGTGGTTCATGCCACTTAGGTTTCAAGGATGAAAGGTTGGAACAGATGCTATCATTTCCTGGAGATAGTAATGGTAATTTTTCTGTTGGCAGGCAGAATTGGAACATGAAATTTAAGGATGCTACCTCTGCTGATCAAACAGCGACTGACTCTGTAGAACATGCAAGCCTAGCTGCCAGAGGTGTTGTAGAACTTTCAAGGCAATATTGTGTTGATGATGGTGGTTCAAGCCTCTTAGGTTTCAAGGATGAAAGGTTGGAACATGGGCAATCATTTCCTAGAGATGGTAATGGTAATTTTTCTGTTGGCATGCAGAATTGGAACATGAAATTAAAGGATGCTACCTCTGCTATTCAAGCAGCGGCTGACTTTGCAGAATATGCAACACTAGCTGCCAGAGCTGTTGTAGAACTTTCAAGGCAATATTGTGTTGATGATAGTGGTTCATGCCACTTAGGTTTCAAGGATGAAAGGTTGGAACATGGGCAATCAATTCCTAAAGATGGTAATGGTAATTTTTCTGTTGGCAGGCAGAATTGGAACATGAAATTTAAGGATGCTACCTCTGCTACTCAAGAAGCGACTGAGTTTGCAGAACATGCAAGCCTAGCTGCCAGAGCTGTTGAAGAACTTTCAAGGTAATATTGTGTTGATGATGGTGGTTCATGCCACTTAGGTTTCAAGGATGAAAGGTTGGAACATGGGCAATTATTTCCTCGAGATGGTAATTGTAATTTTTCTGTTAGGCAGGCAGAATTGGAACATGAAATTTAAGGATGCTACCTCTGCTGCTCAAGCAGTGTCTGAGTTTGTAGAATATGCAAGCCTAGCTGCCAGAGCTGTTGTAGAACTTTCAAGGCAATATTGTGTTGATGATGGTGGTTCATGCCACTTTGGTTTCTAGGATGAAAGGTTGGAACATGGGCAATCATTTCCTGGAGATGGTAATGGTAATTTTTCTGTTGGCAAGCAGAATTGGAACATGAAAATTAAGGATGCTACCTCTGCTGCTCAAGCATCGGCTGAGTTTGCAGAACATGTAAGCCTAGCTGCCAGAGGTGTTGTAGAACTTTCAAGGCAATATTGTGTTGATGATAGTGGTTCAAGCCTCTTAGGTTTCAAGGATGAAAGGTTGGAACATGGGCAATCATTTCCTAGAGATGGTAATGGTAATTTTTCTGTTGGCATGCAGAATTGGAACATGAAATTAAAGGATGCTACCTCTACTATTCAAGCAGCGGCTGACTTTGCAGAACATGCAACACTAGCTGCCAGAGCTGTTGTAGAACTTTCAAGGCAATATTGTGTTGATGATGGTGGTTCATGCCACTTAGGTTTCAAGGATGAAAGGTTGGAACATGGGCAATCAATTCCTAGAGATGGTAATGGTAATTTTTCTGTTGGCAGGCAGAATTGGAACATGAAATTTAAGGATGCTACCTCTGCTACTCAAGAAGCGACTGAGTTTGCAGAACATGCAAGCCTAGCTGCCAGAGCTGTTGAAGAACTTTCAAGGCAATATTGTGTTGATGATGGTGGTTCATGCCACTTAGGTTTCAAGGATGAAAGTTTGGAACATGGGCAATCATTTCCTAGAGATGGTAATGGTAATTTTTCTGTTGGCAGGCAGAATTGGAATAAGAAATTTAAGGATGGTACCTATTTTGCTCAAGTAGCGGCTGACTTTGCAGAACATGCAACCCTAGCTGCCAGAGCTGTTGTAGAACTTTCGAGGCAATATTGTGTTGATGATGGTGGTTCAAGCCTGATAGGTTTCAAGGATGAAAGGCTTGGAATATGGGCAATCATTTCCTAGATATGGTAATGGTAATTTATTTGTTGGCAGGCAGAATTGGAATAAGAAATTTAAGGATGCTACCTCTGCTGCTCAAGCAGCGGCTGACTTTGTAGAACATGCAAGCCTAGCTGCCAGAACTATTGTAGAACTTTCAAGGAAATATTGTATTGATGATGGTGGTTCAAGCCTCTTAGGTTTCAAGGATGACAGGTTGGAACATGGGCAATCATTTGCTTGAGATGGTAATGGTAATTTTACTGTTGGGAGGCAGAATTGGAACATGAAATTTAAGGATGGTACCTATTTTGCTCAAGTAGCGGCTGACTTTGCAGAACATGCATCCCTAGCTGCCAGAGCTGTTGTAGAACTTTCAAGGCAATATTGTGTTGATGATGGTGGTTTGTGCCACTTAGGTTTCAAGGATGAAAGTTTGGAATATGTGCAATCATTTCGTGGTAATGGTAATTTTTCTGTTCGCAGGCAGAATTGGAACATGAAATTTAAGGATGCTACCTCTGCTGCTCAAGTAGCGGCTGAGTTTGCAGAACATGCAAGCCTAGCTGCCAGAGCTGTTGTAGAACTTTCAAGGCAATATTGTGTTGATGATGGTGGTTCAAGCCTCATAGGTTTCAAGGATGAAAGGCTTGGAACATGGGCAATCATTTCCTAGAGATGGTAATGGTAATTTATTTTGCTGGCAGGCAGAATTGGAACATGAAATTTAAGGATGCTACCTCTGCTGCTCAAGCAGCGGCTGACTTTGCAGAACATGCAAGCCTAGCTGCCAGAGCTGTTGTAGAACTTTCAAGGCAATATTGTGTTGATGATGGTGGTTCAAGCCTCTTAGGTTTCAAGGATGACAGGTTGGAACATGGGCAATCATTTCCTAGAGATGGTAATGGTAATTTTACTGTTGGCAGGCAGAATTGGAACATTAAATTTAAGGATGGTACCTATTTTGCTCAAGTAGCGGCGGACTTTGCAGAACATGCAAGCCTAGATGCCAGAGCTGTTGTAGAACTTTCAAGGCAATATTGTGATGATGATGGTGGTTCATGCCACTTAGGTTTCAAGGATGAAAGGTTGGAACATGGGCAATCATTTCCTAGAGATGGTAATGGTAATTTTTCTGTTGGCATGCAGAATTGGAACATGAAATTTAAGGATGCTACCTCTGCTGCTCAAGCAGCGGCTGACTTTGCAGAACATGCAACACTAGCTGCCAGAGCTGTTGTAGAACTTTCAAGGCAATATTGTGTTGATGATGGTGGTTCATGCCACTTATGTTTCAAGGATGAAAGGTTGGAACATGGGCAATCAATTCCTAGAGATGGTAATGGTAATTTTTCTGTTGGCAGGCAGAATTGGAACATGAAATTTAAGGATGCTACCTCTACTGCTCAAGAAGCGGCTGAGTTTGCAGAACATGCAAGCCTAGCTGCCAGAGCTGTTGTAGAACTTTCAAGGCAATATTGTGTTGATGATGGTGGTTCATGCCACTTAGGTTTCAAGGATGAAAGGTTGGAACATGGGCAATCATTTCCTAGAGATGGTAATGGTAATTTTTCTGTTGGCAGGCAGAATTGGAACATGAAATTTAAGGATGCTACCTCTGCTGCTCAAGCAGCGGCTGACTTTGCAGAACATGCAACACTAGCTGCCAGAGCTGTTGTAGAACTTTCAAGGCAATATTGTGTTGATGATGGTGGTTCATGCCACTTAGGTTTCTAGGATGAATGTTTGGAACATGGGCAATCATTTCCTGGAGATGGTAATGGTAATTTTTCTGTTGGCATGCAGAATTGGAACATGAGATTAAAGGATGCTACCTCTGCTATTCAAGCAGCGGCTGACTTTGCAGAACATGCAACCCTAGCTGCCAGAGCTGTTGTAGAACTTTCAAGGCAATATTGTGTTGATGATGGTGGTTTGTGCCACTTAGGTTTCAAATATGTGATATCATTTCGTGGTAATGGTAATTTTTCTGTTGGCAGGCAGAATTGGAACATGAAAATTAAGGATGCTACCTCTGCTGCTCAAGCATCGGCTGAGTTTGCAGAACATGCAAGCCTAGCTGCCAGAGCTGTTGTAGAACTTTCAAGGCAATATTGTGTTGATGTTGGTGGTTCAAGCCTCATAGGTTTCTAGGATGAAAGGCTTGGAACATGGGCAATCATTTCCTAGAGATGGTAATGGTAATTTATTTGTTGGCAGGAAGAATTGGAACATGAAATTTAAGGATGCTACCTCTGCTGCTGAAGCAGCGGCTAACTTTGCAGAACATGCAAGCCTAGCTGCCACAACTATTGTAGAACTTTCAAGGCAATATTGTGTTGATGATGGTGGTTCAAGCCTCTTAGGTTTCAAGGATGACAGGTTGGAACATGGGCAATCATTTCCTAGAGATGGTAATGGTAATTTTACTGTTGGCATGCAGAATTGGAACAAGAAATTTAAGGATGGTACCTATTTTGCTCAAGTAGCGGCTGACTTTGCAGAACATGCAACCCTAGCTGCCAGAGCTGTTGTAGAACTTTCGAGGCAATATTGTGTTGATGATGGTGGTTCAAGCCTGATAGGTTTCAAGGATGAAAGGCTTGGAACATGGGCAATCATTTCCTAGATATGGTAATGGTAATTTATTTGTTGGCAGGCAGAATTGGAACATGAAATTTAAGGATGCTACCTCTGCTGCTCAAGCAGCGGCTGACTTTGTAGAACATGCAAGCCTAGCTGCCAGAACTATTGTAGAACTTTCAAGGCAATATTGTATTGATGATGGTGGTTCAAGCCTCTTAGGTTTCAAGGATGACAGGTTGGAACATGGGCAATCATTTCCTAGAGATGGTAATGGTAATTTTACTGTTGGGAGGCAGAATTGGAACATGAAATTTAAGGATGGTACCTATTTTGCTCAAGTAGCGGCTGACTTTGCAGAACATGCAACCCTAGCTGCCAGAGCTGTTGTAGAACTTTCAAGGCAATATTGTGTTGATGATGGTGGTTCGTGCCACTTAGGTTTCAAGGATGAAAGTTTGGAATATGTGCAATCATTTCGTGGTAATGGTAATTTTTCTGTTCGCAGGCAGAATTGGAACATGAAATTTAAGGATGCTACCTCTGCTGCTCAAGTAGCGGCTGAGTTTGCAGAACATGCAAGCCTAGCTGCCAGAGCTGTTGTAGAACTTTCAAGGCAATATTATGTTGATGATGGTGGTTCAAGCCTCATAGGTTTCAAGGATGAAAGGCTTGGAACATGGGCAATCATTTCCTAGAGATGGTTATGGTAATTTTTTTGTTGGCAGGCAGAATTGGAACATGAAATTTAAGGATGCTACCTCTGCTGCTCAAGCAGCGGCTGACTTTGCAGAACATGCAAGCCTAGCTGCCAGAACTGTTGTAGAACTTTCAAGGCAATATTGTGTTGATGATGGTGGTTCAAGCCTCTTAGGTTTCAAGGATGACAGGTTGGAACATGGGCAATCATTTCCTAGAGATGGTAATGGTAATTTTACTGTTGGCAGGCAGAATTGGAACATTAAATTTAAGGATGGTACCTATTTTGCTCAAGTAGCGGCTGACTTTGCAGAACATGCAACCCTAGCTGCCAGAGCTGTTGTAGAACTTTCAAGGCAATATTGTGTTAATGATGGTGGTTCGTGCCACTTAGGTTTCAAGGATGAAAGGTTGGAATATGTGCAATCATTTCGTGGTAATGGTAATTTTTCTGTTCGCAGGCAGAATTGGAACATGAAATTTAAGGATGCTACCTCTGTTGCTCAAACAGTGGCTGAGTTTGCAGAATATGCAAGCCTAGCTGCCAGAACTGTTGTAGAACTTTCAAGGCAATATTGTGTTGATGATGGTGGTTCAAGACTCTTAGGTTTCAAGGATGACAGGTTGGAACATGGGCAATCATTTCCTAGAAATGGTAATGGTAATTTTACTGTTGGCAGGCAGAATTGGAACATTAAATTTAAGGATGGTATCTATTTTGCTCAAGTAGCGGCTGACTTTGCAGAACATGCAACCCTAGCTGCAAGAGCTGTTGTAGAACTTTCAAGGCAATATTGTGTTAATGATGGTGGTTCGTGCCACTTAGGTTTCAAGGATGAAAGGTTGGAATATGTGCAATCATTTCGTGGTAATGGTAATTTTTCTGTTCGCAGGCAGAATTGGAACATGAAATTTAAGGATGCTACCTCTGTTGCTCAAGCAGTGGCTGAGTTTGCAGAACATTCAAGCCTAGCTGCCAGAGCTGTTGTAGAACTTTCAAGGTAATAATGTGTTGATGATGGTGGTTCATGCCACTTAGGTTTCTAGGATGAAAGGTTGGAACATGGGCAATCATTTCCTCGAGATGGTAATTGTAATTTTTCTGTTGGGCAGGCAGAATTGGAACATGAAATTTAAGGATGCTACCTCTGCTGCTCAAGCAACGTCTGAGTTTGTAGAATATGCAAGCCTAGCTGCCAGAGTTGTTGTAGAACTTTCAAGGCAATATTGTGTTGATGATGGTGGTTCATGCCACTTTGGTTTCTAGGATGAAAGGTTGGAACATGGGCAATCATTTCCTGGAGATTGGAAATGGTAATTTTTCTGTTGGCACGCAGAATTGGAACATAATATTTAAGGATGGTACCTATTTTGCTCAAGTAGCGGCTGACTTTGCAGAACATGCAACCCTAGCTGCCAGAGCTGTTGTAGAACTTTCAAGGCAATATTGTGTTGATGATGGTGGTTCGTGCCACTTAGGTTTCAAGGATGAAAGGTTGGAATATGGGCAATCATTTCGTGGTAATGGTAATTTTTCTGTTCGCAGGCAGAATTGGAACATGTAATTTAAGGATGCTACCTCTGTTGCTCAAACAGTGGCTGAGTTTGCAGAATATGCAAGCCTAGCTGCCAGAACTGTTGTAGAACTTTCAAGGCAATATTGTGTTGATGATGGTGGTTCAAGACTCTTAGGTTTCAAGGATGACAGGTTGGAACATGGGCAATCATTTCCTAGAAATGGTAATGGTAATTTTACTGTTGGCAGGCAGAATTGGAACATTAAATTTAAGGATGGTATCTATTTTGCTCAAGTAGCGGCTGACTTTGCAGAACATGCAACCCTAGCTGCAAGAGCTGTTGTAGAACTTTCAAGGCAATATTGTGTTAATGATGGTGGTTCGTGCCACTTAGGTTTCAAGGATGAAAGGTTGGAATATGTGCAATCATTTCGTGGTAATGGTAATTTTTCTATTCGCAGGCAGAATTGGAACATGAAATTTAAGGATGCTACCTCTGTTGCTCAAGCAGTGGCTGAGTTTGCAGAACATTCAAGCCTAGCTGCCAGAGCTGTTGTAGAACTTTCAAGGTAATAATGTGTTGATGATGGTGGTTCATGCCACTTAGGTTTCTAGGATGAAAGGTTGGAACATGGGCAATCATTTCCTCGAGATGGTAATTGTAATTTTTCTGTTGGGCAGGCAGAATTGGAACATGAAATTTAAGGATGCTACCTCTGCTGCTCAAGCAACGTCTGAGTTTGTAGAATATGCAAGCCTAGCTGCCAGAGCTGTTGTAGAACTTTCAAGGCAATATTGTGTTGATGATGGTGGTTCATGCCACTTTGGTTTCTAGGATGAAAGGTTGGAACATGGGCAATCATTTCCTGGAGATTGGAAATGGTAATTTTTCTGTTGGCACGCAGAATTGGAACATAATATTTAAGGATGGTACCTATTTTGCTCAAGTAGCGGCTGACTTTGCAGAACATGCAACCCTAGCTGCCAGAGCTGTTGTAGAACTTTCAAGGCAATATTGTGTTGATGATGGTGGTTCGTGCCACTTAGGTTTCAAGGATGAAAGGTTGGAATATGGGCAATCATTTCGTGGTAATGGTAATTTTTCTGTTCGCAGGCAGAATTGGAACATGTAATTTAAGGATGCTACCTCTGCTGCTCAAGCAGTGGCTGAGTTTGCAGAACATGCAAGCCTAGCTGCCAGAGCTGTTGTAGAACTTTCAAGACAATATTGTGTTGATGATGGTGGTTCATGCCACTTAGGTTTCTAGGATGAAAGGTTGGAACATGGGCAATCATTTCCTGGAGATGGTAATGGTAATTTTTCTGTTGGCAAGCAGAATTGGAACATGAAATTTAAGGATGCTACCTCTGCTGCTCAAGCAGCGGCTAATTTTGCAGAACATGCAAGCCTAGCTGCTAGAGCTGTTGTAGAACTTTCAAGGCAATATTGTGTTGATGATGGTGGTTCATGCCACTTAGGTTTCAAGGATGAAAGGTGGGAACATGGGCAATCATTTCCTGGAGATGGTAATGGTAATATTTCTGTTGACAGGCAGAATTGGAACATGAAATTTAAGGATGCTACCTCTGCTGCTCAAGCAGCGGCTGACTTTGCAGAACATGCAAGCCTAGCTGCCAGAGCTGTTGTAGAATTTTCAAGGCAATATTGTGTTGATGAGGGTGGTTCATGCCACTTAGGTTTCAAGGATGAAAGGTTGGAACATAGGCAATCAATTGCTGGAGATGGTAATGGTAATATTTATGTTGGCAGGCAGAATTGGAACATGAAATATAAGGATGCTACCTCTGCTACTCAAGAAGCGGCTGAGTTTGCAGAACATGCAAGCCTAGCTGCCAAAGCTGTTGTAGAACTTTCAAGGCAATATTGTGTTGATGATGGTGGTTCATGCCACTTAGGTTTCAAGGATTAAAGGTTAGAATATGGGCAATCATTTCCTAGAGATAGTAATTTTTCTATTGGCAGGCAGAATTGGAACATGAAATTTAAGGATGCTACCTCTGCTGCTCAAGCAGCGGCTGAGTTTGCAGAACATGCAGGCCTAGATGCCACAGCTGCTGTAGAACTTTCAAGGCAATATTGTGTTGATGATGATGGTTCATACCACTTAGGTTTCAAGGATTAAAGGTTAGAATATGGGCAATCATTTCCTAGAGATAGTAATTTTTCTATTGGCAGGCAGAATTGGAACATGAAATTTAAGGATGCTACCTCTACTGCTCAAGCAGCGGCTTAGTTTGCAGAACATGCAAGCCTAGCTGCCACAGCTGTTGTAGAACTTTCAAGGCAATATTGTGTTGATGATGGTGGTTCAAGCCTCTTAGGTTTCAAGGATGACAGGTTGGAACATGGGCAATCATTTCCTAGAGATGGTAATGGTAATTTTACTGTTGGCAGGCAGAATTGTAACATTAAATTTAAGGATGGTACCTATTTTGCTCAAGTAGCGGCGGACTTTGCAGAACATGCAACCCTAGCTGCCAGAGCAGTTGTAGAACTTTCAAGGCAATATTGTGTTAATGATGGTGGTTCGTGCCACTTAGGTTTCAAGGATGAAAGGTTGGAATAAGTGCAATCATTCCGTGGTAATGGTAATTTTTCTGTTCGCAGGCAGAATTGGAACATGAAATTTAAGGATGCTACCTCTGTTGCTCAAGCAGTGGCTGAGTTAGCAGAACATTCAAGCCTAGCTGCCAGAGCTGTTGTAGAACTTTCAAGGCAATAATGTGTTGATAATGGTGGTTCATGCCACTTAGGTTTCTAGGATGAAAGGTTGGAACATGGGCAATCATTTCCTCGAGATAGTAATTGTAATTTTTTTGTTGGGCAGGCATAATTGGAACATCAAATTTAAGGATGCTACCTCTGCTGCTCAAGCAACGTCTGAGTTTGTAGAATATGCAAGCCTAGCTGCCAGAGCTGTTGTAGAACTTTCAAGGCAATATTGTGTTGATGATGGTGGTTCATGCCACTTTGGTTTCTAGGATGAAAGGTTGGAACATGGGCAATCATTTCCTGGAGATTGGAAATGGTAATTTTTCTGTTGGCACGCAGAATTGGAACATAATATTTAAGGATGGTACCTATTTTGCTCAAGTAGCGGCTGACTTTGCAGAACATGCAACCCTAGCTGCCAGAGCTGTTGTAGAACTTTCAAGGCAATATTGTGTTGATGATGGTGGTTCGTGCCACTTAGGTTTCAAGGATGAAAGGTTGGAATATGGGCAATCATTTCGTGGTAATGGTAATTTTTCTGTTCGCAGGCAGAATTGGAACATGAAATTTAAGGATGCTACCTCCGCTGCTCAAGCAACGTCTGAGTTTGCAGAACATGCAAGCCTAGCTGCCAGAGCTGCTGTAGAACTTTCAAGACAATATTGTGTTGATGATGGTGGTTCATGCCACTTAGGTTTCTAGGATGAAAGGTTGGAACATAGGCAATCATTTCCTGGAGATGGTAATGGTAATTTTTCTGTTGGCAAGCAGAATTGGAACATGAAATTTAAGGATGCTACCTCTGCTGCTCAAGCAGCTGCTAATTTTGCAGAACAAGCAAGCCTAGCTGCTAGAGCTGTTGTAGAACTTTCAAGGCAATATTGTGTTGATGATGGTGGTTCATGCCACTTAGGTTTCAAGGATGAAAGGTAGGAACATGGGCAATCATTTCCTGGAGATGGTAATGGTAATTTTTCTGTTGACAAGCAGAATTGGAACATGAAATTTAAGGATGCTACCTCTGCTGCTCAAGCAGCGGCTGACTTTGCAGAACATGCAAGCCTAGCTGCCAGAGCTGTTGTAGAATTTTCAAGGCAATATTGTGTTGATGAGGGTGGTTCATGCCACTTAGGTTTCAAGGATGAAAGGATGGAACATAGGCAATCAATTGCTGGAGATGGTAATGGTAATATTTATGTTGGCAGGCAGAATTGGAACATGAAATATAAGGATGCTACCTCTGCTACTCAAGAAGCGGCTGAGTTTGCAGAACATGCAAGCCTAGCTGCCAAAGCTGTTGTAGAACTTTCAAGGCAATATTGTGTTGATGATGGTGGTTCATGCCACTTAGGTTTCTAGGATGAAAGGTTGGAACATGGGCAATCATTTCCTGGAGATGGTAATGGTAATTTTTCTATTGGCAGGCAGAATTGGAACATGAAATTTAAGGATGCTACCTCTGCTGCTCAAGCAGCGGCTGACTTTGCAGAACATTCAAGCCTAGCTGCCAGAGCTGTTGTAGAACTTTCAAGGCAATAATGTGTTGATGATGGAGGTTCATGCCACTTAGGTTTCTAGGATGAAAGGTTGGAACATGGGCAATCATTTCCTCGAGATAGTAATTGTAATTTTTCTGTTGTGCAGGCAGAATTGGAACATGAAATTTAAGGATGCTACCTCTGCTGCTCAAGCAACGTCTGAGTTTGTAGAATATGCAAGCCTAGCTGCCAGAGCTGTTGTAGAACTTTCAAGGCAATATTGTGTTGATGATGGTGGTTCATGCCACTTTGGTTTCTAGGATGAAAGGTTGGAACATGGGCAATCATTTCCTGGAGATTGGAAATGGTAATTTTTCTGTTGGCACGCAGAATTGGAACATAATATTTAAGGATGGTACCTATTTTGCTCAAGTAGCGGCTGACTTTGCAGAACATGCAACCCTAGCTGCCAGAGCTGTTGTAGAACTTTCAAGGCAATATTGTGTTGATGATGGTGGTTCGTGCCACTTAGGTTTCAAGGATGAAAGGTTGGAATATGGGCAATCATTTCGTGGTAATGGTAATTTTTCTGTTCGCAGGCAGAATTGGAACATGAAATTTAAGGATGCTACCTCTGCTGCTCAAGCAACGTCTGAGTTTGCAGAACATGCAAGCCTAGCTGCCAGAGCTGTTGTAGAACTTTCAAGTCAATATTGTGTTGATGATGGTGGTTCATGCCACTTAGGTTTCTAGGATGAAAGGTTGGAACATAGGCAATCATTTCCTGGAGATGGTAATGGTAATTTTTCTGTTGGCAAGCAGAATTGGAACATGAAATTTAAGGATGCTACCTCTGCTGCTCAAGCAGCGGCTAATTTTGCAGAACAAGCAAGCCTAGCTGCTAGAGCTGTTGTAGAACTTTCAAGGCAATATTGTGTTGATGATGGTGGTTCATGCCACTTAGGTTTCAAGGATGAAAGGTGGGAACATGGGCAATCATTTCCTGGAGATGGTAATGGTAATTTTTCTGTTGACAAGCAGAATTGGAACATGAAATTTAAGGATGCTACCTCTGCTGCTCAAGCAGCGGCTGACTTTGTAGAACATGCAAGCCTAGCTGCCAGAGCTGTTGTAGAATTTTCAAGGAAATATTATGTTGATGAGGGTGGTTCATGCCACTTAGGTTTCAAGGATGAAACGATGGAACATAGGCAATCAATTGCTGGAGATGGTAATGGTAATATTTATGTTGGCAGGCAGAATTGGAACATGAAATATAAGGATGCTACCTCTGCTACTCAAGAAGCGGCTGAGTTTTCAGAACATGCAAGCCTAGCTGCCAAAGCTGTTGTAGAACTTTCAAGGCAATATTGTGTTGATGATGGTGGTTCATGCCACTTAGGTTTCAAGGATTAAAGGTTAGAATATGGGCAATCATTTCCTAGAGATAGTAATTTTTCTATTGGCAGGCAGAATTGGAACATGAAATTTAAGGATGCTACCTCTGCTGCTCAAGCAGCGGCTGAGTTTGCAGAACATGCAAGCCTAGCTGCCACAGCTGTTGTAGAACTTTCAAGGCAATATTGTGTTGATGATGATGGTTCATACCACTTAGGTTTCAAGGATTAAAGGTTAGAATATGGGCAATCATTTCCTAGAGATAGTAATTTTTCTATTGGCAGGCAGAATTGGAACATGAAATTTAAGGATGCTACCTCTACTGCTCAAGCAGCGGCTGAGTTTGCAGAACATGCAAGCCTAGCTGCCACAGCTGTTGTAGAACTTTCAAGGCAATATTGTGTTGATGATGGTGGTTCAAGCCTCTTAGGTTTCAAGGATGACAGGTTGGAACATGGGCAATCATTTCCTAGAGATGGTAATGGTAATTTTACTGTTGGCAGGCAGAATTGGAACATTAAATTTAAGGATGGTACCTATTTTGCTCAAGTAGCGGCGGACTTTGCAGAACATGCAACCCTAGCTGCCAGAGCTGTTGAAGAACTTTCAAGGCAATATTGTGTTAATGATGGTGGTTCGTGCCACTTAGGTTTCAAGGATGAAAGGTTGGAATAAGTGCAATCATTTCGTGGTAATGGTAATTTTTCTGTTCGCAGGCAGAATTGGAACATGAAATTTAAGGATGCTACCTCTGTTGCTCAAGCAGTGGCTGAGTTTGCAGAACATTCAAGCCTAGCTGCCAGAGCTGTTGTAGAACTTTCAAGGCAATAATGTGTTGATGATGGTGGTTCATGCCACTTAGGTTTCTAGGATTAAAGGTTGGAACATGGGCAATCATTTCCTCGAGATAGTAATTGTAATTTTTCTGTTGGGCAGGCAGAATTGGAACATGAAATTTAAGGATGTTACCTCTGCTGCTCAAGCAACGTCTGAGTTTGTAGAATATGCAAGCCTAGCTGCCAGAGCTGTTGTAGAACTTTCAAGGCAATATTGTGTTGATGATGGTGGTTCATGCCACTTTGGTTTCTAGGATGAAAGGTTAGAACATGGGCAATCATTTCCTGGAGATTGGAAATGGTAATTTTTCTGTTGGCACGTAGAATTGGAACATAATATTTAAGGATGGTACCTATTTTGCTCAAGTAGCGGCTGACTTTGTAGAACATGCAACCCTAGCTGCCAGAGCTGTTGTAGAACTTTCAAGGCAATATTGTGTTGATGATGGTGGTTCGTGCCACTTA
Organism: Nicotiana tomentosiformis; assembly: GCF_000390325.3. NCBI lineage: Eukaryota > Viridiplantae > Streptophyta > Magnoliopsida > Solanales > Solanaceae > Nicotiana > Nicotiana tomentosiformis. The sequence continues at coordinate 22,966 of NW_027174642.1, forward strand.
GGTTTCAAGGATGAAAGGTTGGAATATGGGCAATCATTTCGTGGTAATGGTAATTTTTCTGTTCGCAGGCAGAATTGGAACATGAAATTTAAGGATGCTACCTCTGCTGCTCAAGCAGTGGCTGAGTTTGCAGAACATGCAAGCCTAGCTGCCAGAGCTGTTGTAGAACTTTCAAGACAATATTGTGTTGATGATGGTGGTTCATGCCACTTAGGTTTCTAGGATGAAAGGTTGGAACATAGGCAATCATTTCCTGGAGATGGTAATGGTAATTTTTCTGTTGGCAAGCAGAATTGGAACATGAAATTTAAGGATGCTACCTCTGCTGCTCAAGTAGCGGCTAATTTTGCAGAACAAGCAAGCCTAGCTGCTAGAGTTGTTGTAGAACTTTCAAGGCAATATTGTGTTGATGATGGTGGTTCATGCCACTTAGGTTTCAAGGATGAAAGGTGGGAACATGGGCAATCATTTCCTGGAGATGGTAATTGTAATTTTTCTGTTGACAAGCAGAATTGGAACATGAAATTTAAGGATGCTACCTCTGCTGCTCAAGCAGCGGCTGACTTTGCAGAACATGCAAGCCTAGCTGCCAGAGCTGTTGTAGAATTTTCAAGGCAATATTGTGTTGATGAGGGTGGTTCATGCCACTTAGGTTTCAAGGATGAAAGGATGGAACATAGGCAATCAATTGCTGGAGATGGTAATGGTAATATTTATGTTGGCAGGCAGAATTGGAACATGAAATATAAGGATGCTACCTCTGCTACTCAAGAAGCGGCTGAGTTTGCAGAACATGCAAGCCTAGCTGCCAAAGCTGTTGTAGAACTTTCAAGGCAATATTGTGTTGATGATGGTGGTTCATGCCACTTAGGTTTCAAGGATTAAAGGTTAGAATATGGGCAATCATTTCCTAGAGATAGTAATTTTTCTATTGGCAGGCAGAATTGGAACATGAAATTTAAGGATGCTACCTCTGCTGCTCAAGCAGCGGCTGAGTTTGCAGAACATGCAAGCCTAGCTGCCACAGCTGTTGTAGAACTTTCAAGGCAATATTGTGTTGATGATGGTAGTTCAAGCCTCTTAGGTTTCAAGGATGACAGGTTGGAACATGGGCAATCATTTCCTAGAGATAGTAATTTTTCTATTGGCAGGCAGAATTGGAACATGAAATTTAAGGATGCTACCTCTGTTGCTCAAGCAGTGGCTGAGTTTGCAGAACATTCAAGCCTAGCTGCCAGAGCTGTTGTAGAACTTTCAAGGCAATAATGTGTTGATGATGGTGGTTCATGCCACTTAGGTTTCTAGGATGAAAGGTTGGAACATGGGCAATCATTTCCTCGAGATGGTAATTGTAATTTTTCTGTTGGGAAGGCAGAATTGGAACATGAAATTTAAGGATGCTACCTCTGCTGCTCAAGCAACGTCTGAGTTTGTAGAATATGCAAGCCTAACTGCCAGAGCTGTTGTAGAACTTTCAAGGCAATATTGTGATGATGATGGTGGTTCATGCCACTTTGGTTTCAAGGATGAAAGGTTGGAACATGGGCAATCATTTCCTGGAGATTGGAAATGGTAATTTTTCTGTTGGCACGCAGAATTGGTACATAATATTTAAGGATGGTACCTATTTTGCTCAAGTAGCGGCTGACTTTGCAGAACATGCAACCCTAGCTGCCAGTGCTGTTGTAGAACTTTCAAGGCAATATTGTGTTGATGATGGTGGTTCGTGCCACTTAGGTTTCAAGGATGAAAGGTTGGAATATGGGCAATCATTTCGTGGTAATGGTAATTTTTCTGTTCGCAGGCAGAATTGGAACATGAAATTTAAGGATGCTACCTCTGCTGCACAAGCAGTGGCTGAGTTTGCAGAACATGCAAGCCTAGCTGCTAGAGCTGTTGTAGAACTTTCAAGGCAATATTGTGTTGATGATGGTGGTTCATGCCACTTTGGTTTCTAGGATGAAACGTTGGAACATGGGCAATCATTTCCTGGAGATTGGAAATGGTAATTTTTCTGTTGGCACGCAGAATTGGTACATAATATTTAAGGATGGTACCTATTTTGCTCAAGTAGCGGCTGACTTTGCAGAACATGCAAGCCTAGCTACCAAAGCTGTTGTAGAACTTTCAAGGCAATATTGTGTTGATGATGGTGGTTCATGCCACTTAGGTTTCAAGTTTAAAGGTTAGAATATGGGCAATCATTTCATAGAGATAGTAATTTTTCTATTGGCAGGCAGAATTGGAACATGAAATTTAAGGATGCTACCTCTGCTGCTCAAGCAGCGGCTGAGTTTGCAGAACATGCAGGCCTAGATGCCACAGCTATTTTAGAACTTTCAAGGCAATATTGTGTTGATGATGATGGTTCATACCACTTAGGTTTCAAGGATTAAAGGTTAGAATATGGGCAACCATTTCCTAGAGATAGTAATTTTTCTATTGGCAGGCAGAATTGGAACATGAAATTTAAGGATGCTACCTCTACTGCTCAAGCAGTGGCTGAGTTTGCAGAACATTCAAGCCTAGCTGCCAGAGCTGTTGTAGAACTTTCAAGGCAATAATGTGTTGATGATGGTGGTTCATGCCACTTAGGTTTCTAGGATTAAAGGTTGGAACATGGGCAATCATTTCCTCGAGATAGTAATTGTAATTTTTCTGTTGGGCAGGCAGAATTGGAACATGAAATTTAAGGATGTTACCTCTGCTGCTCAAGCAACGTCTGAGTTTGTAGAATATGCAAGCCTAGCTGCCAGAGCTGTTGTAGAACTTTCAAGGCAATATTGTGTTGATGATGGTGGTTCATGCCACTTTGGTTTCTAGGATGAAAGGTTAGAACATGGGCAATCATTTCCTGGAGATTGGAAATGGTAATTTTTCTGTTGGCACGTAGAATTGGAACATAATATTTAAGGATGGTACCTATTTTGCTCAAGTAGCGGCTGACTTTGTAGAACATGCAACCCTAGCTGCCAGAGCTGTTGTAGAACTTTCAAGGCAATATTGTGTTGATGATGGTGGTTCGTGCCACTTAGGTTTCAAGGATGAAAGGTTGGAATATGGGCAATCATTTCGTGGTAATGGTAATTTTTCTGTTCGCAGGCAGAATTGGAACATGAAATTTAAGGATGGTACCTATTTTGCTCAAGCAGTGGCTGAGTTTGCAGAACATGCAACCCTAGCTGCCAGAGCTGTTGTAGAACTTTCAAGGCAATATTGTGTTGATGATGGTGGTTCGTGCCAATTAGGTTTCTAGGATGAAAGGTTGGAACATAGGCAATCATTTCCTGGAGATGGTAATGGTAATTTTTCTGTTGGCAAGCAGAATTGGAACATGAAATTTAAGGATGCTACCTCTGCTGCTCAAGTAGCGGCTAATTTTGCAGAACAAGCAAGCCTAGCTGCTAGAGTTGTTGTAGAACTTTCAAGGCAATATTGTGTTGATGATGGTGGTTCATGCCACTTAGGTTTCAAGGATGAAAGGTGGGAACATGGGCAATCATTTCCTGGAGATGGTAATTGTAATTTTTCTGTTGACAAGCAGAATTGGAACATGAAATTTAAGGATGCTACCTCTGCTGCTCAAGCAGCGGCTGACTTTGCAGAACATGCAAGCCTAGCTGCCAGAGCTGTTGTAGAATTTTCAAGGCAATATTGTGTTGATGAGGGTGGTTCATGCCACTTAGGTTTCAAGGATGAAAGGATGGAACATAGGCAATCAATTGCTGGAGATGGTAATGGTAATATTTATGTTGGCAGGCAGAATTGGAACATGAAATATAAGGATGCTACCTCTGCTACTCAAGAAGCGGCTGAGTTTGCAGAACATGCAAGCCTAGCTGCCAAAGCTGTTGTAGAACTTTCAAGGCAATATTGTGTTGATGATGGTGGTTCATGCCACTTAGGTTTCAAGGATTAAAGGTTAGAATATGGGCAATCATTTCCTAGAGATAGTAATTTTTCTATTGGCAGGCAGAATTGGAACATGAAATTTAAGGATGCTACCTCTGCTGCTCAAGCAGCGGCTGAGTTTGCAGAACATGCAAGCCTAGCTGCCACAGCTGTTGTAGAACTTTCAAGGCAATATTGTGTTGATGATGGTAGTTCAAGCCTCTTAGGTTTCAAGGATGACAGGTTGGAACATGGGCAATCATTTCCTAGAGATAGTAATTTTTCTATTGGCAGGCAGAATTGGAACATGAAATTTAAGGATGCTACCTCTGTTGCTCAAGCAGTGGCTGAGTTTGCAGAACATTCAAGCCTAGCTGCCAGAGCTGTTGTAGAACTTTCAAGGCAATAATGTGTTGATGATGGTGGTTCATGCCACTTAGGTTTCTAGGATGAAAGGTTGGAACATGGGCAATCATTTCCTCGAGATGGTAATTGTAATTTTTCTGTTGGGAAGGCAGAATTGGAACATGAAATTTAAGGATGCTACCTCTGCTGCTCAAGCAACGTCTGAGTTTGTAGAATATGCAAGCCTAACTGCCAGAGCTGTTGTAGAACTTTCAAGGCAATATTGTGATGATGATGGTGGTTCATGCCACTTTGGTTTCAAGGATGAAAGGTTGGAACATGGGCAATCATTTCCTGGAGATTGGAAATGGTAATTTTTCTGTTGGCACGCAGAATTGGTACATAATATTTAAGGATGGTACCTATTTTGCTCAAGTAGCGGCTGACTTTGCAGAACATGCAACCCTAGCTGCCAGTGCTGTTGTAGAACTTTCAAGGCAATATTGTGTTGATGATGGTGGTTCGTGCCACTTAGGTTTCAAGGATGAAAGGTTGGAATATGGGCAATCATTTCGTGGTAATGGTAATTTTTCTGTTCGCAGGCAGAATTGGAACATGAAATTTAAGGATGCTACCTCTGCTGCACAAGCAGTGGCTGAGTTTGCAGAACATGCAAGCCTAGCTGCTAGAGCTGTTGTAGAACTTTCAAGGCAATATTGTGTTGATGATGGTGGTTCATGCCACTTTGGTTTCTAGGATGAAACGTTGGAACATGGGCAATCATTTCCTGGAGATTGGAAATGGTAATTTTTCTGTTGGCACGCAGAATTGGTACATAATATTTAAGGATGGTACCTATTTTGCTCAAGTAGCGGCTGACTTTGCAGAACATGCAAGCCTAGCTACCAAAGCTGTTGTAGAACTTTCAAGGCAATATTGTGTTGATGATGGTGGTTCATGCCACTTAGGTTTCAAGTTTAAAGGTTAGAATATGGGCAATCATTTCATAGAGATAGTAATTTTTCTATTGGCAGGCAGAATTGGAACATGAAATTTAAGGATGCTACCTCTGCTGCTCAAGCAGCGGCTGAGTTTGCAGAACATGCAGGCCTAGATGCCACAGCTATTTTAGAACTTTCAAGGCAATATTGTGTTGATGATGATGGTTCATACCACTTAGGTTTCAAGGATTAAAGGTTAGAATATGGGCAACCATTTCCTAGAGATAGTAATTTTTCTATTGGCAGGCAGAATTGGAACATGAAATTTAAGGATGCTACCTCTACTGCTCAAGCAGCGGCTGAGTTTGCGGAACATGCAAGCCTAGCTGCCACAGCTGTTGTAGAACTTTCAAGGAAATATTGTGTTGATGATGGTGGTTCAAGCCTCTTAGGTTTCAAGGATGACAGGTTGGAACATGGGCAATCATTTCCTAGAGATGGTAATGGTAATTTTACTGTTGGCAGGCAGAATTGGAACATTAAATTTAAGGATGGTACCTATTTTGCTCAAGTAGCGGCGGACTTTGCAGAACATGCAACCCTAGCTGCCAGAGTTATTGTAGAACTTTTAAGGCAATATTGTGTTGATGATGGTGGTTCATGCCACTTAGGTTTCAAGTTTAAAGGTTAGAATATGGGCAATCATTTCATAGAGATAGTAATTTTTCTATTGGCAGGCAGAATTGGAACATGAAATTTAAGGATGCTACCTCTGCTGCTCAAGCAGCGGCTGAGTTTGCAGAACATGCAGGCCTAGATGCCACAGCTGTTGTAGAACTTTCAAGGCAATATTGTGTTGATGATGATGGTTCATACCACTTAGGTTTCAAGGATTAAAGGTTAGAATATGGGAAATCATTTCCTAGAGATAGTAATTTTTCTATTGGCAGGCATAATTGGAACATGAAATTTAAGGATGCTACCTCTACTGCTCAAGTAGCGGCTGAGTTTGCAGAACATGCAAGCCTAGCTGCCAAAGCTGTTGTAGAACTTTCAAGGCAATATTGTGTTGATGATGGTGGTTCAAGCCTCTTAGGTTTCAAGGATGACAGGTTGGAACATGGGCAATCATTTCCTAGAGATGGTAATGGTAATTTTACTTTTGGCAGGCAGAATTGGAACATTAAATTTAAGGATGGTACCTATTTTGCTCAAGTAGCGGCGGACTTTGCAGAACATGCAACCCTAGCTGCCAGAGCTGTTGTAGAACTTTTAAGGCAATATTGTGTTAAAGATGGCGGTTCGTGCCACTTAGGTTTCAAGGATGAAAGGTTGGAATATGAGCAATCATTTCATGGTAATGGTAATTTTTCTGTTCGCAGGCAGAATTGGAACATGAATTTAAAGGATGCTACCTCTGTTGCTCAAGCAGTGGCTGAGTTTGCATAACATTCAAGCCTTGCTGCCAGAGCTGTTGTAGAACTTTCAAGGCAATAATGTGTTGATGATGGTGGTTCATGCCACTTAGGTTTCTAGGATGAAAGGTTGGAACATGGGCAATCATTTCCTCGAGATGGTAATTGTAATTTTTCTGTTGGGCAGGCAGAATTGGAACATGAAATTTAAGGATGCTACCTCTGCTGCTCAAGCAACATCTGAGTTTGTAGAATAAGCAAGCCTAGCTGCCAGAGCTGTTGTAGAACTTTCAAGGCAATATTGTGTTGATGATGGTGGTTCATGCCACTTTGGTTTCTAGGATGAAAGGTTGGAACATGGGCAATCATTTCCTGGAGATTGGAAATGGTAATTTTTCTGTTGGCACGCAGAATTGGAACATAATATTTAAGGATGGTACCTATTTTGCTCAAGTAGCCGCTGACTTTGCAGAACATGCAACCCTAGCTACCAGAGCTGTTATAAAACTTTCAAGGCAATATTGTGTTGATGATGGTGGTTCGTGCCACTTAGGTTTCAAGGATGAAAGGTTGGAATATGGGCAATCATTTCGTGGTAATGGTAATTTTTCTCTTCGCAGGCAGAATTGGAACATGAAATTTAAGGATGCTACCTCTGCTGCTCAAGCAGTGGCTGAGTTTGCAGAACATGCAAACCTAGCTGCCAGAGCTGTTGTAGAACTTTCAAGACAATATTGTGTTGATGATGGTGGTTCATGCCACTTAGGTTTCTAGGATGAAAGGTTGGAACATGGGCAATCATTTCCTGGAGATGGTAATGGTAATTTTTCTGTTGGCAAGCAGAATTGGAACATGAAATTTAAGGATGCTACCTCTGCTGCTCAAGCAGCGGCTAATTTTGCAGAACAAGCAAGCCTAGCTACTAGAGCTGTTGTAGAACTTTCAAGGCAATATTGTGTTGATGATGGTGGTTCATGCCACTTAGGTTTCAAGGATGAAAGGTGGGAACATGGGCAATCATTTCCTGGAGATGGTAATGGTAATTTTTCTGTTGACAAGCAGAATTGGAACATGAAATTTAAGGATGCTACCTCTGCTGCTCAAGCAGCGGCTGACTTTGCAGAACATGCAAGCCTAGCTGCCAGAGCTGTTGTAGAATTTTCAAGGCAATATTGTGTTGATGAGGGTGGTTCATGCCACTTAGGTTTTAAGGATGAAAGGTTGGAACATAGGCAATCAATTGCTGGAGATTGTAATGGTAATATTTATGTTGGCAGGCAGAATTGGAACATGAAATATAAGGATGCTACCTCTGCTACTCAAGAAGCGGCTGAGTTTGCAGAACATGCAACCCTAGCTGCCGGAGCTGTTGCAGAACTTTCAAGGCAATATTGTGTTGATGATGGTGGTTCGTGCCACTTAGGTTTCAAGGATGAAAGGTTGGAATATGTGCAATCATTTCCTAGAGATAGTAATTTTTCTATTGGCAGGCAGAATTGGAACATGAAATTTTAGGATGCTACCTCTACTGCTCAAGCAGCGGCTGAGTTTGCAGAACATGCAAGCCTAGCTGCCACAGCTGTTGTAGAACTTTCAAGGCAATATTGTGTTGATGATGGTGGTTCAAGCCTCTTAGGTTTCAAGGATGACAGGTTGGAACATGGGCAATCATTTCCTAGAGATGGTAATGGTAATTTTACTGTTGGCAGGCAGAATTGGAACATTAAATTTAAGGATGGTACCTATTTTGCTCAAGTAGCGGCGGACTTTGCAGAACATGCAACCCTAGCTGCCAGAGCTGTTGTAGAACTTTCAAGGCAATATTGTGTTAATGATGGTGGTTCATGCCACTTAGGTTTCAAGGATGAAAGGTTGGAATATGTGCAATCATTTCGTGGTAATGGTAATTTTTCTGTTCGCAGGCAGAATTGGAACATGAAATTTAAGGATGCTACCTCTGTTGCTCAAGCAGTGGCTGAGTTTGCAGAACATTCAAGCCTAGCTGCCAGAGCTATTGTAGAACTTTCAAGGCAATAATGTGTTGATGATGGTGGTTCCTACCACTTAGGTTTCTAGGATGAAAGGTTGGAACATGGGCAATCATTTCCTCGAGATGGTAATTGTAATTTTTCTGTTGGGCAGGCAGAATTGGAACATGAAATTTAAGGATGCTACCTCTGCTGCTCAAGCAACGTCTGAGTTTGTAGAATATGCAAGCCTAGCTGCCAGAGCTGTTGTAGAACTTTCAAGGCAATATTGTGTTGATGATGGTGGTTCATGCCACTTTGGTTTCTAGGATGAAAGGTTGGAACATGGGCAATCATTTCCTGGAGATTGGAAATGGTAATTTTTCTGTTGGCATGCAGAATTGGAACATAATATTTAAGGATGGTACCTATTTTGCTCAAGTAGCGGCTGACTTTGCAGAACATGCAACCCTAGCTGCCAGAGCTGTTGTAGAACTTTCAAGGCAATATTGTGTTGATGATGGTGGTTCATGCCACTTAGGTTTCAAGGATGAAAGGTTGGAACATGGGCAATCATTTCCTGGAGATGGTAATGGTAATTTTTCTGTTGGCAGGCAGAATTGGAACATGAAATTTAAGGATGCTACCTCTGCTGCTCAAGCAGCGGCTGAGTTTGCAGAACATGCAAGCCTAGCTGCCAGAGCTGTTGTAGAACTTTCAAGGCAATATTGTGTTGATGATGGTGGTTCATGCCACTTAGGTTTCAAGGATGAAAGGTTGGAACATGGGCAATCATTTCCTGGAGATGGTAATGGTAATTTTTCTATTGGCAGGCAGAATTGGAACATGAAATTTAAGGATGCTACCTCTGCTGCTCAAGCAGCGGCAGAGTTTGCAGAACATGAAGGCCTAGCTGCCACAGCTGTTGTAGAACTTTCAAGGCAATATTGTGTTGATGATGATGGTTCATACCACTTAGGTTTCAAGGATTAAAGGTTAGAATATGGGCAATCATTTCCTAGAGATAGTAATTTTTCTATTGGCAGGCAGAATTGGAACATGAAATTTAAGGATGCTACCTCTACTGCTCAAGCAGCGGCTGAGTTTGCAGAACATGCAAGCCTAGCTGCCACAGCTGTTGTAGAACTTTCAAGGCAATATTGTGTTGATGATGGTGGTTCATACCACTTAGGTTTCTTGGAAGAAAGGTTGGAACATGGACAATCATTTCCCGGAGATGGTAATGGTAATTTTTCTGTTGGCAGGCAGAATTGGAACATGAAATTTAAGGATGCTACCTCTGCTGCTCAAGCATCGGCTGAGTTTGCAGAACATGCAAGTCTAGCTGCCAAAGCTATTGTAGAACTTTCAAGGCAATATTGTATTGATGATGGTGGTTCATGCCACTTTGGTTTCTAGGATGAAAGGTTGGAACATGGGCAATCATTTCCTGGAGACTGGAAATGGTAATTTTTCTGTTGGCACGCAGAATTGGAACATGAAATTTAAGGATGGTACCTATTTTTGTCAAGTAGCGGCTGACTTTGCAGAACATGCAACCCTAGCTGCCGGAGCTGTTGTAGAACTTTCAAGGCAATATTGTGTTGATGATGGTGGTTCGTGCCACTTAGGTTTCAAGGATGAAAGGTTGGAATATGTGCAATCATTTCGTGGTAATGGTAATTTTTCTGTTCGCAGGCAGAATTGGAACATGAAATTTAAGGATGCTATCTCTGCTGCTCAAGCAGCGGTTGACTTTGCAGAACATGCAAGCCTAGCTGCCAGAACTGTTGTAGAACTTTCAAGGCAATATTGTGCTGATGATGGTGGTTCAAGCCTCTTAGGTTTCAAGGATGACAGGTTGGAACATGGGCAATCATTTCCTAGAGATGGTAATGGTAATTTTACTGTTGGCAGGCAGAATTGGAACATTAAATTTAAGGATGGTACCTATTTTGCTCAAGTAGCGGCTGACTTTGCAGAACATACAACCCTAGCTGCCAGAGCTGTTGTAGAAATTTCCAGGCAATATTGTGTTAATGATGGTGGTTCGTGCCACTTAGGTGTCAAGGATGAAAGGTTGGAATATGTGCAATCATTTCGTGGTAATGGTAATTTTTCTGTTCGCAGGCAGAATTGGAACATAAAATTTAAGGATGTTACCTCTGTTGCTCAAGCAGTGGCTGAGTTTGCAGAACATGCAAGCCTAGCTGCCAGAACTGTTGTAGAACTTTCAAGGCAATATTGTGTTGATGATGGTGGTTCAAGCCTCTTAGGTTTCAAGGATGATAGGTTGGAACATGGGCAATCATTTCCTAGAGATGGTAATGGTAATTTTACTGTTGGCATGCAGAATTGGAATATTAAATTTAAGGATGGTACCTATTTTGCTCAAGTAGCGGCTGACTTTGCAGAACATGCAACCCTAGCTGCCAGAGCTGTTGTAGAACTTTCAAGGCAATATTGTGTTAATGATGGTGGTTCGTTCCACTTAGGTTTCAAGGATGAAAGGTTGGAATATGTGCAATCATTTCGTGGTAATGGTAATTTTTCTGTTCGCAGGCAGAATTGGAACATGAAATTTAAGGATGCTACCTCTGTTGCTCAAGCAGTGGCTCAGTTTGCAGAACATTCAAGCCTAGCTGCCAGAGCTGTTGTAGAACTTTCAAGGCAATAATGTGTTGATGATGGTGGTTCATGCCACTTAGGTTTCTAGGATGAAAGGTTGGAACATAGGCAATCATTTCCTCGAGATGGGAATTGTAATTTTTCTGTTGGGCAGGCAGAATTAGAACATGAAATTTAAGGATGCTACCTCTGCTGCTTAAGCAACGTCTGAGTTTGTAGAATATTCAAGCCCAGCTGCCAGAGCTGTTGTAGAACTTTCAAGGCAATATTGTGTTGATGATGGTGGTTCATGCCACTTTGGTTTCTAGGATGAAAGGTTGGAACATGGGCAATCATTTCCTGGAGATGGTAATGGTAATATTTCTGTTGACAAGCAGAATTGGAACATGAAATTTAAGGATGCTACCTCTGCTGCTCAAGCAGCGGCTGACTTTGCCGAACATGCAAGCCTAGCTTCCAGAGCTGTTGTAGAATTTTCAAGGCAATATTGTGTTGATGATGGTGGTTCATTCCACTTAGGTTTCAAGGATGAAAGGTTGGAACATAGGCAATCAATTGCTGGAGATGGTAATGGTAATATTTATGTTGGCAGGCAGAATTGGAACATGAAATATAAGGATGCTACCTCTGCTACTCAAGAAGCGGCTGAGTTTGCAGAACATGCAAGCCTAGCTGCCAAAGCTGTTGTAGAACTTTCAAGGCAATATTGTGTTGATGATGGTGGTTCATGCCACTTAGGTTTCAAGGATTAAAGGTTAGAATATGGGCAATCATTTCCTAGAGATAGTAATTTTTCTATTGGCAGGCAGAATTGGAACATGAAATTTAAGGATGCTACCTCTGCTGCTCAAGCAGCGGCAGAGTTTGCAGAACATGCAGGCCTAGCTGCCACAGCTGTTGTAGAACTTTCAAGGCAATATTGTGTTGATGATGATGGTTCATACCACTTAGGTTTCAAGGATTAAAGGTTAGAATATGGGCAATCATTTCCTAGAGATAGTAATTTTTCTATTGGCAGGCAGAATTGGAACATGAAATTTAAGGATGCTACCTCTACTGCTCAAGCAGCGGCTGAGTTTGCAGAACATGCAAGCCTAGCTGCCACAGCTGTTGTAGAACTTTCAAGGCAATATTGTGTTGATGATGGTGGTTCATACCACTTAGGTTTCTTGGATGAAAGGTTGGAACATGGACAATCATTTCCCGGAGATGGTAATGGTAATTTTTCTGTTATCAGGCAGAATTGGAACATGAAAATTAAGGATGCTACCTCTGCTGCTCAAGCATCGGTTGAGTTTGCAGAACATGCAAGTCTAGCTGCCAAAGCTGTTGTAGAACTTTCAAGGCAATATTGTATTGATGATGGTGGTTCATGCCACTTTGGTTTCTAGGATGAAAGGTTGGAACGAGGGCAATCATTTCCTGGAGACTGGAAATGGTAATTTTTCTGTTGGCACGCAGAATTGGAACATGAAATTTAAGGATGGTACCTATTTTTGTCAAGTAGCGGCTGACTTTGCAGAACATGCAACCCTAGCTGCCAGAGCTGTTGTAGAACTTTCAAGGCAATATTGTGTTAATGATGGTGGTTCGTGCCACTTAGGTTTCAAGGATGAAAGGTTGGAATATGTGCAATCATTTCGTGGTAATGGTAATTTTTCTGTTCGCAGGCAGAATTGGAACATGAAATTTAAGGATGCTACCTCTGTTGCTCAAGCAGTGGCTGAGTTTGCAGAACATTCAAGCCTAGCTGCCAGAGCTGTTGTAGAACTTTCAAGGCAATAATGTGTTGATGATGGTGGTTCATGCCACTTAGGTTTCTAGGATGAAAGGTTGGAACATGGGCAATCATTTCCTCGAGATGGTAATTGTAATTTTTCTGTTGGGCAGGCAGAATTAGAACATGAAATTTAAGGATGCTACCTCTGCTGCTCAAGCAACGTCTGAGTTTGTAGAATATGCAAGCCCAGCTGCCAGAGCTGTTGTAGAACTTTCAAGGCAATATTGTGTTGATGATGGTGGTTCATGCCACTTTGGTTTCTAGGATGAAAGGTTGGAACATGGGCAATCATTTCCTGGAGATAGGAAATGGTAATTTTTCTGTTGGCACGCAGAATTGGAACATGAAATTTAAGGATGGTACCTATTTTGCTCAAGTAGCGGCTGACTTTGCAGAACATGCAACCCTAGCTACCAGAATTATTGTAGAACTTTCAAGGCAATATTGTGTTGATGATGGTGGTTCGTGCCACTTAGGTTTCAACGATGAAAGGTTGGAATATGTGCAATCATTTCGTGGTAATGGTAATTTTTCTGTTCGCAGGCAGAATTGGAACATGAAATTTAAGGATGCTACCTCTGCTACTCAAGCAGTGGCTGAGTTTGTAGAACATGCAAGCCTAGCTGCCAGAGCCGTTGTAGAACTTTCAAGGCAATATTGTGTTGATGATGGTGGTTCATGCCACTTAGGTTTCTTGGATGAAAGGTTGGAACATGGGCAATCATTTCCTGGAGATGGTAATGGTAATTTTTCTGTTGGCAGCAGAATTGGAACATGAAATTTAAGGATGCTACGTCTGCTGCTCAAGCAGCGGCTAATTTTGCAGAACATGCAAGCCTAGCTGCCAGAGCTGTTGTAGAATTTTCAAGGCAATATTGTGTTGATGATGGTAGTTCATGCCACTTAGGTTTCAATGATTAAAGGTTAGAATATGGGCAATCATTTCCTTGAGATAGTAATTTTTCTATTGGCAGGCAGAATTAGAACATGAAATTTAAGGATGCTACCTCTGCTGCTCAAGCAGCGGCTGAGTTTGCAGAACATGTAGGCCTAGCTGCCACAGCTGTTGTAGAACTTTCAAGGCAATATTGTGTTGATGATTGTGGTTCATACCACTTAGGTTTCTTGGATGAAAGGTTGGAAAATGGGCAATCATTTCCTGGAGATGGTAATGGCAATTTTTCTGTTGGCAGGCAGAATTGGAACTTGAAATTTAAGGATGCTACCTCTGCTGCTCAAGTATCGGCTGAGTTTGCTGAACATACAAGCCTAGCTGCCAAAACTGTTGTAGAACTTTCAAGGTAATATTATGTTGATGATGGTGGTTCATGCCACTTAGGTTTCTAGGATGAAAGGTTGGAACATGGGCAATCATTTCCTCGAGATGGTAATTGTAATTTTTCTGTTGGGCAGGCAGAATTGGAACATGAAATTTAAGGATGCTACCTCTGCTGCTCAAGCAACGTCTGAGTTTGTAGAATATGCAAGCCTAGCTGCCAGAGCTGTTGTAGAACTTTCAAGGCAATATTGTGTTGATGATGGTGGTTCATGCCACTTTGGTTTCTAGGATGAAAGGTTGGAACATGGGCAATCATTTCCTGGAGATTGGAAATGGTAATTTTTCTGTTGGCACGCAGAATTGGAACATGAAATTTAAGGATGGTACCTATTTTGCTCAAGTAGCGGCTGACTTTGCAGAACATGCAACCCTAGCTGCCAGAGCTGTTGTAGAACTTTCAAGGCAATATTGTGTTGATGATGGTGGTTCGTGCCACTTAGGTTTCAAGGATGAAAGGTTGGAATATGGGCAATCATTTCGTGGTGATGGTAATTTTTCTGTTCGCAGGCAGAATTGGAACATGAAATTTAAGGATGCTACCTCTGCTGCTCAAGCAGTGGCTGAGTTTGCAGAATATGCAAGCCTAGCTGTCAGAGCTGTTGTAGAACTTTCAAGGCAATATTGTGTTGATGATGGTAGTTCATGCCACTTAGATTTCTAGGATGAAAGGTTGGAACATGGGCAATCATTTCCTGGAGATGGTAATGGTAATTTTTCTGTTGGCAAGCAGAATTGGAACATGAAATTTAAGGATGCTACCTCTGCTGCTCAAGCAGCGGCTAATTTTGCAAAACATGCAAGCCTAGCTGCTAGAGCTGTTGTAGAACTTTCAAGGCAATATTGTGTTGATAATGGTGGTTCATGCCACTTAGGTTTCAAGGATGAAAGGTTGGAACATGGGCAATCATTTCCTGGAGATGGTAATGGTAATTTTTCTGTTGGCAAGCAGAATTGGAAAATGAAATTTAAGCATGCTACCTCTGCTGCTCAAGCAGCGGCTGACTTTGCAGAACATGCAAGCCTAGCTGCCAGAGCTGTTGTAGAATTTTCAAGGCAATATTGTGTTGATGATGGTGGTTCATGCCACTTAGGTTTCAAGGATGAAAGGTTGGAACATAGGCAATCAATTGCTGGAGATGGTAATGGTAATTTTTATGTTTGCAGGCAGAATTGGAACATGAAATTTAAGGATGCTACCTCTTGCTACTTAAGAAGCGGCTGAGTTTGCAGAACATGCAAGCCTAGCTGCCAAAGCTGTTGTAGAACTTTCAAGGCAATATTGTGTTGATGATGGTGGTTCGTGCCACTTAGGTTTCAAGGATTAAAGGGTAGAATATGGACAATCATTTCCTAGAGATAGTAATTTTTCTATTGGCAGGCAGAATTGGAACATGAAATTTAAGGATGCTACCTCTGCTGCTCAAGCAGCGGCTGAGTTTGCAGAACATGCAGGCCTAGCTGCCACAGCTGTTGTAGAACTTTCAAGGCAATATTGTGTTGATGATGATGGTTCATGCCACTAAGGTTTCAAGGATTAAAGGTTAGAATAAGGGCAATCATTTCCTAGAGATAGTAATTTTTCTATTGGCAGGCAGAATTCGAACATGAACTTTAAGGATGCTACCTCTACTGCTCAAGCGACGGTTAAGTTTGCATAACATGCAAGCCTAGCTGCCACAGCTGTTGTAGAACTTTCAAGGCAATATTGTGTTGATGATGGTGGTTCATACCACTTAGGTTTCTTGGATGAAAGGTTGGAAAATGGGCAATCATTTCCTGGAGATGGTAATGGTAATTTTTCTGTTGGCAGGCAGAATTGGAACATGAAATTTAAGGATTCTACCTCTACTGCTCAAGCATCGGTTGAGTTTGCAGAACATGCAAGCCTAGCTGCCAAAACTGTTGTAGAACTTTCAAGGCAATATTGTATTGATGATGGTGGTTTATGCCACTTAGGTTTCTAGGATGAAAGGTTGGAACATGGGCAATCATTTCCTCGAGATGGTAATTGTAATTTTTCTGTTGGGCAGGCAGAATTGGAACATGAAATTTAAGGATGCTACCTCTGCTGCTCAAACAACATCTGAGTTTGTAGAATATGCAAGCCTAGCTGCCAGAGCTGTTGTAGAACTTTCAAGGCAATATTGTGTTGATGATGGTGGTTCATGCCACTTTGGTTTCTAGGATGAAAGGTTGGAACATGGGCAATCATTTCCTGGAGATTGGAAATGGTAATTTTTCTGTTGGCACGCAGAATTGGAACATAATATTTAAGGATGGTACCTATTTTGCTCAAGTAGCGGCTGACTTTGCAGAACATGCAACCCTAGCTGCCAGAGCTGTTGTAGAACTTTCAAGGCAATATTGTGTTGATGATGGTGGTTCGTGCCACTTAGGTTTCAAGGATGAAAGGTTGGAATATGGGCAATCATTTCGTGGTAATGGTAATTTTTCTGTTCGCAGGCAGAATTGGAACATGAAATTTAAGGATGCTACCTCTGCTGCTCAAGCAGTGGCTGAGTTTGCAGAACAAGCAAGCCTAGCTGCCAGAGTTGTTGTAGAACTTTCAAGACAATATTGTGTTGATGATGGTGGTTCATGCCACTTAGGTTTCTAGGATGAACGGTTGGAACATGGGCAATCATTTCCTGGAGATGGTAATGGTAATTTTTCTGTTGGCAAGCAGAATTGGAACATGAAATTTAAGGATGCTACCTCTGCTGCTCAAGCAGCGGCTAATTTTGCAGAACAAGCAAGCCTAGCTGCTAGAGTTGTTGTAGAACTTTCAAGGCAATATTGTGTTGATGATGGTGGTTCATGCCACTTAGGTTTCAAGGATGAAAGGTTGGAACATGGGCAATCATTTCCTGGAGATGGTAATGGTAATTTTTCTGTTGGCAAGCAGAATTGGAACATGAAATTTAAGGATGCTACCTCTGCTGCTCAAGCAGTGGCTGAGTTTGCAGAACATGCAAGCCTAGCTTCCAGAGCTATTGTAGAATTTTCAAGGCAATATTGTGTTGATGAGGGTGGTTCATGCCACTTAGCTTTCAAGGATGAAAGGTTGGAACATAGGCAATCAATTGCTGGAGATGGTAATGGTAATATTTATGTTGGCAGGCAAAATTGGAACATGAAATATAAGGATGCTACCTCTGCTACTCAAGAAGCGGCTGAGTTTGCAGAACATGCAAGCCTAGCTGCCAAAGCTGTTGTAGAACTTTCAAGGCAATATTGTGTTGATGATGGTGGTTCATGCCACTTAGGTTTCAAGGATTAAAGGTTAGAATATGGGCAATCATTTCCTAGAGATAGTAATTTTTCTATTGGCAGGCAGAATTGGAACATGAAATTTAAGGATGCTACCTCTGCTGCTCAAGCAGCGGCTGAGTTTGCAGAACATGCAAGCCTAGCTGCCACAGCTGTTGCAGAACTTTCAAGGCAATATTGTGTTGATGATGGTGGTTCGTGCCACTTAGGTTTCAAGGATGAAAGGTTGGAATATGGGCAATCATTTCGTGGTAATGGTAATTTTTCTGTTCGCAGGCAGAATTGGAACATGAAATTTAAGGATGCTACCTCTGCTGCTCAAGCAGTGGCTGAGTTTGCAGAACATGCAAGCCTAGCCGTCAGAGCTGTTGTAGAACTTTCAAGGCAATATTGTGTTGATGATGGTAGTTCATGCCACTTAGGTTTCTAGGATGAAAGGTTGGAACATGGGCAATCATTTCCTGGAGGTGGTAATGGTAATTTCTCTGTTGGCAAGCAGAATTGGAACATGAAATTTAAGGATGCTACCTCTGCTGCTCAAGCAGCGGCTAATTTTGCAGAACATGCAAGCCTAGCTGCTAGAGCTGTTGTAGAACTTTCAAGGCAATATTGTGTTGATAATGGTGGTTCATGCCACTTAGGTTTCAAGGATGAAAGGTTGGAACATGGGCAATCATTTCCTGGAGATGGTAATGGTAATTTTTCTGTTGGCAAGCAGAATTGGAACATGAAATTTAAGCATGCTACCTCTGCTGCTCAAGCAGCGGCTAACTTTGCAGAACATGCAAGCCTAGCTGCCAGAGCTGTTGTAGAATTTTCAAGGCAATATTGTGTTGATGATGGTGGTTCATGCCACTTAGGTTTCAAGGATGAAAGGTTGGAACATAGGCAATCAATTGCTGGAGATGGTAATGGTAATTTTTATGTTGGCAGGCAGAATTGGAACATGAAATTTAAGGATGCTACCTCTGCTACTTAAGAAGCGGCTGAGTTTGCAGAACATGCAAGCCTAGCTGCCAAAGCTGTTGTAGAACTTTCAAGGCAATATTGTGTTGATGATGGTGGTTCGTGAAACTTAGGTTTCAAGGATTAAAGGGTAGAATATGGACAATCATTTCCTAGAGATAGTAATTTTTCTATTGGCAGGCAGAATTGAAACATGAAATTTAAGGATGCTACCTCTGCTGCTCAAGCAGCGGCTGAGTTTGCAGAACATGCAGGCTTAGCTGCCACAGCTGTTGTAGAACTTTCAAGGCAATATTGTGTTGATGATGATGGTTCATGCCACTAAGGTTTCAAGGATTAAAGGTTAGAATAAGGGCAAACATTTCCTAGAGATAGTAATTTTTCTATTGGCAGGCAGAATTCGAACATGAACTTTAAGGATGCTACCTCTACTGCTCAAGCGACGGTTAAGTTTGCATAACATGCAAGCCTAGCTGCCACAGCTGTTGTAGAACTTTCAAGGCAATATTGTGTTGATGATGGTGGTTCATACCACTTAGGTTTCTTGGATGAAAGGTTGGAAAATGGGCAATCATTTCCTGGAGATGGTAATGGTAATTTTTCTGTTGGCAGGCAGAATTGGAACATGAAATTTAAGGATGCTACCTCTGCTGCTCAAGCGTCGGTTGAGTTTGCAGAACATGCAAGCCTAGCTGCCAAAACTGTTGTAGAACTTTCAAGGCAATATTGTGTTGATGATGGTGGTTCATGCCACTTTGGTTTCTAGGATGAAAGGTTGGAACATGGGCAATCATTTCCTGGAGATGGTAATGGTAATTTTTCTGTTGGCAAGCAGAATTGGAACATGAAATTTAAGGATGCTACCTCTGCTGCTCAAGCAGCGGCTAATTTTGCTGAACAAGCAAGCCTAGCTACTAGAGCTGTTGTAGAACTTTCAAGGCAATATTGTGTTGATGATGGTGGTTCATGCCACTTAGGTTTCTAGGATGAAAGGTGGGAACATGGGCAATCATTTCCTGGAGATGGTAATGGTAATTTTTCTGTTGACAAGCAGAATTGGAACATGAAATTTAAGGATGCTACCTCTGCTGCTCAAGCAGTGGCTGACTTTGCAGAACATGCAAGCCTAGCTTCCAGAGCTATTGTAGAATTTTCAAGGCAATATTGTGTTGATGAGGGTGGTTCATGCCACTTAGCTTTCAAGGATGAAAGGTTGGAACATAGGCAATCAATTGCTGGAGATGGTAATGGTAATATTTATGTTGGCAGGCAAAATTGGAACATGAAATATAAGGATGCTACCTCTGCTACTCAAGAAGCGGCTGAGTTTGCAGAACATGCAAGCCTAGCTGCCAAAGCTGTTGTAGAACTTTCAAGGCAATATTGTGTTGATGATGGTGGTTCATGCCACTTAGGTTTCAAGGATTAAAGGTTAGAATATGGGCAATCATTTCCTAGAGATAGTAATTTTTCTATTGGCAGGCAGAATTGGAACATGAAATTTAAGGATGCTACCTCTGCTGCTCAAGCAGCGGCTGAGTTTGCAGAACATGCAGGCCTAGCTGCCACAGCTGTTGCAGAACTTTCAAGGCAATATTGTGTTGATGATGGTGGTTCGTGCCACTTAGGTTTCAAGGATGAAAGGTTGGAATATGGGCAATCATTTCGTGGTAATGGTAATTTTTCTGTTCGCAGGCAGAATTGGAACATGAAATTTAAGGATGCTACCTCTGCTGCTCAAGCAATGGCTGAGTTTGCAGAACATGCAAGCCTAGCCGTCAGAGCTGTTGTAGAACTTTCAAGGCAATATTGTGTTGATGATGGTAGTTCATGCCACTTAGGTTTCTAGGATGAAAGGTTGGAACATGGGCAATCATTTCCTGGAGGTGGTAATGGTAATTTCTCTGTTGGCAAGCAGAATTGGAACATGAAATTTAAGGATGCTACCTCTGCTGCTCAAGAAGCGGCTAATTTTGCAAAACATGCAAGCCTAGCTGCTAGAGCTGTTGTAGAACTTTCAAGGCAATATTGTGTTGATGATGGTGGTTCATGCCACTTAGGTTTCAAGGATGAAAGGTTGGAACATGGGCAATCATTTCCTGGAGATGGTAATGGTAATTTTTCTGTTGGCAAGCAGAATTGGAACATGAAATTTAAGCATGCTACCTCTGCTGCTCAAGCAGCGGCTAACTTTGCAGAACATGCAAGCCTAGCTGCCAGAGCTGTTGTAGAATTTTCAAGGCAATATTGTGTTGATGATGGTGGTTCATGCCACTTAGGTTTCAAGGATGAAAGGTTGGAACATAGGCAATCAATTGCTGGAGATGGTAATGGTAATTTTTATGTTGGCAGGCAGAATTGGAACATGAAATTTAAGGATGCTACCTCTGCTACTCAAGAAGCGGCTGAGTTTGCAGAACATGCAAGCCTAGCTGCCAAAGCTGTTGTAGAACTTTCAAGGCAATATTGTGTTGATGATGGTGGTTCGTGCCACTTAGGTTTCAAGGATTAAAGGGTAGAATATGGACAATCATTTCCTAGAGATAGTAATTTTTCTATTGGCAGGCAGAATTGAAACATGAAATTTAAGGATGCTACCTCTGCTGCTCAAGCAGCGGCTGAGTTTGCAGAACATGCAGGCTTAGCTGCCACAGCTGTTGTAGAACTTTCAAGGCAATATTGTGTTGATGATGATGGTTCATGCCACTAAGGTTTCAAGGATTAAAGGTTAGAATAAGGGCAAACATTTCCTAGAGATAGTAATTTTTCTATTGGCAGGCAGAATTGGAACATGAAATTTAAGGATGCTACCTCTACTGCTCAAGCGGCGGTTAAGTTTGCATAACATGCAAGCCTAGCTGCCACAGCTGTTGTAGAACTTTCAAGGCAATATTGTGTTGATGATGGTGGTTCATACCACTTAGGTTTCTTGGATGAAAGGTTGGAAAATGGGCAATCATTTCCTGGAGATGGTAATGGTAATTTTTCTGTTGGCGGGCAGAATTGGAACGTGAAATTTAAGGATGCTACCTCTGCTGCTCAAGCGTCGGTTGAGTTTGCAGAACATGCAAGCCTAGCTGCCAAAACTGTTGTAGAACTTTCAAGGCAATATTGTGTTGATGATGGTGGTTCATGCCACTTTGGTTTCTAGGATGAAAGGTTGGAACATGGGCAATCATTTCCTGGAGATTGGAAATGGTAATTTTTCTGTTGGCACGCAAAATTGGAACATGAAATTTAAGGATGGTACCTATTTATCTCAAGTAGCGGCTGACTTTGCAGAACATGCAACCCTAGCTGCCAGAGCTGTTGTAGAACTTTCAAGGCAATATTGTGTTGATGATGGTGGTTCATTCCACTTAGGTTTCAAGGATAAAAGGTTGGAATATGGGCAATCATTTCGTGGTAATGGTAATTTTTCTGTTCGCAGGCAGAATTGGAACATGAAATTTAAGGATGCTACCTCTGCTGCTCAAGCAGTGGCTGAGTTTGCAGAACATGCAAGCCTAGCTGCCAGAGCTGTTGTAGAACTTTCAAGGCAATATTGTGTTGATGATGGTGGTTCATGCCACTTAGGTTTCTAGGATGAAAGGTTGGAACATGGGCAATCATTTCCTGGAGATGGTAATGGTAATTTTTCTGTTGGCTAGCAGAATTGGAACATGAAATTTAAGGATGCTACCTCTGCTGCTCAAGCAGCGGCTAATTTTGCAGAACATGCAAGCCTAGCTACTAGAGCTGTTGTAGAACTTTCAAGGCAATATTGTGTTGATGATGGTGGTTCATGCCACTTAGGTTTCAAGGATAAAAGGTTGGAACATGGGCAATCATTTCCTGGAGATGGTAATGGTAATTTTTCTGTTGGCAAGCAGAATTGGAACATGAAATTTAAGGATGCTACCTCTGCTGCTCAAGCAGCGGCTGACTTTGCAGAACTTGCAAGCCTAGCTGCCAGAGCTGTTGTAGAATTTTCAAGGCAATATTGTGTTGATGAGGGTGGTTCATGCCACTTAGGTTTTAATGATGGAAGGTTGGAACATAGGCAATCAATTGCTGGAGATGGTAATGGAAATTTTTATGTCGGCAGGCAGAATTGGAACATGAAATTTAAGGATGCTACCTCTGCTACTCAAGAAGCGGCTGAGTTTGCAGAACATGCAAGCCTAGCTGCCAAAGCTGTTGTAGAACTTTCAAGGCAATATTGTGTTGATGATGGTGGTTCATACCACTTAGGTTTCTTGGATGAAAGGTTGGAACATGGGCAATCATTTCCTGGAGATGGTAATGGTAATTTTTCTGTTGGCAGGCAGAATTGGAACATGAAATTTAAGGATGCTACCTCTGCTGCTCAAGCAGCGGCTGACTTTGCAGAACATGCAAGCCTAGCTGCCACAACTGTTGTAGAACTTTCAAGGCAATATTGTGTTGATGATGGTGGTTCAAAGCCTCTTAGGTTTCAAGGATGACAGGTTGGAACATGGGCAATCATTTCCTAGAGATGGTAATGGTAATTTTTCTGTTGGCAGGCAGAATTGGAACATGAAATTTAAGGATGGTACCTATTTTGCTCAAGTAGCGGCTGACTTTGCAAAACATGCAACCCTAGCTGCCAGAGCTGTTGTAGAACTTTCAAGGCAATATTGTGTTGATGATGGTGGTTCGTGCCAATTAGGTTTCAAGGATGAAAGATTGGAACATGGGCAATCATTTCCGGGAGATGGTAATGGTAATATTTCTGTTAGCAGGCAGAATTGGAACATGAAATTTAAGGATGCTACCTCTGCTACTCAAGAAGCGGCTGAGTTTGCAGAACATGCAAGCCTAGGTGCCAGAGCTGTTGTAGAACTTTCAAGGCAATATTGTGTTGATGATGGTGGTTCATGCCACTTAGGTTTGAAGGATGAAAGGTTGGAACATAGGCAATCATTTCCTGGAGATGGTAATGGTAATTGTTCGGTTGGCAGGCAGAATTGGAACATGAAATTTAAGGATGCTACCTCTGCTGCTCAAGCAGCGGCTGACTTTACAGAACATGCAAGCCTAGCTGCCAGATCTGTTGTAGAACTTTCAAGGCAATATTGTGTTGATGATGGTGGTTCATGCCACTTAGGTTTGAAGGATGAAAGGTTGGAACATGGGCATTCATTTCCTGGAGATGGTAATGGTAATTGTTCTGTTGGCAGGCAGAATTGGAACATGAAATTTAAGGATGCTACCTCTGCTGCTCAAGTAGCGGTTGACTTTGCAGAACATGCAACCCTAGCTGCCAGAGCTGTTGTAGAACTTTCAAGGCAATATTGTGTTGATGATGGTGGTTCGTGCCAATTAGGTTTCAAGGATGAAACATTGGAACATGGGAAATAATTTCCTGGAGATGGTAATGGTAATTTTTCTGTTGGCAGGCAGAATTGGAACATGAAATTTAAGGATGCTACCTCTGTTGCTCAAGCAGCGGCTGACTTTGCAGAACATGCAAGCCTAGCTGCCACAACTGTTGTAGAACTTTCAAGGCAATATTGTGTTGATGATGGTGGTTCAAGCCTCTTAGGTTTCAAGGATGACAGGTTGGAACATGGGCAATCATTTCCTAGAGATGGTAATGGTAATTTTTCTGTTGGCAGGCAGAATTGGAACATGAAATTTAAGGATGGTACCTATTTTGCTCAAGTAGCGGCTGACTTTGCAAAACATGCAACCCTAGCTGCCAGAGCTGTTGTAGAACTTTCAAGGCAATATTGTGTTGATGATGGTGGTTCGTGCCAATTAGGTTTCAAGGATGAAAGATTGGAACATGGGCAATCATTTCCGGGAGATGGTAATGGTAATATTTCTGTTAGCAGGCAGAATTGGAACATGAAATTTAAGGATGCTACCTCTGCTACTCAAGAAGCGGCTGAGTTTGCAGAACATGCAAGCCTAGGTGCCAGAGCTGTTGTAGAACTTTCAAGGCAATATTGTGTTGATGATGGTGGTTCATGCCACTTAGGTTTGAAGGATGAAAGGTTGGAACATAGGCAATCATTTCCTGGAGATGGTAATGGTAATTGTTCGGTTGGCAGGCAGAATTTGAACATGAAATTTAAGGATGCTACCTCTGCTGCTCAAGCAGCGGCTGACTTTACAGAACATGCAAGCCTAGCTGCCAGATCTGTTGTAGAACTTTCAAGGCAATATTGTGTTGATGATGGTGGTTCATGCCACTTAGGTTTGAAGGATGAAAGGTTGGAACATGGGCATTCATTTCCTGGAGATGGTAATGGTAATTGTTCTGTTGGCAGGCAGAATTGGAACATGAAATTTAAGGATGCTACCTCTGCTGCTCAAGTAGCGGTTGACTTTGCAGAACATGCAACCCTAGCTGCCAGAGCTGTTGTAGAACTTTCAAGGCAATATTGTGTTGATGATGGTGGTTCGTGCCAATTAGGTTTCAAGGATGAAACATTGGAACATGGGAAATAATTTCCTGGAGATGGTAATGGTAATTTTTCTGTTGGCAGGTAGAATTGGAACATGAAATTTAAGGATGCTACCTCTGTTGCTCAAGCAGCGGCTGACTTTGCAGAACATGCAAGCCTAGCTGCCAGAGCTGTTGTAGAATTTTCAAGGCAATATTGTGTTGATGATGGTGGTTCATGCCACTTAGGTTTCAAGGATGAAAGGTTGGAACATAGGCAATCAATTGCTGGAGATGGTAATGGTAATTTTTATGTTTGCAGGTAGAATTGGAACATGAAATTTAAGGATGCTACCTCTGCTACTCAAGAAGCGGCTGAGTTTGCAGAACATGCAAGCCTAGCTGCCAAAGCTGTTGTAGATCTTTCAAGGCAATGTTATGTTGATGATGGTGGTTCATGCCACTTAGGTTTCAAGGATTAAAGGTTAGAATATGGGCAATCATTTCCTAGAGATAGTAATTTTTCTATTGGCAGGCAGAATTGGAACATGAAATTTAAGGATGCTACCTCTGCTGCTCAAGAAGCGGCTGAGTTTGCAGAACATGCAAACCTAGGTGCCAGAGCAGTTGTAGAACTTTCAAGGCAATATTGTGTTGATGATGGTGGTTCATGCCACTTAGGTTTGAAGGATGAAAGGTTGGAACATGGGCATTCATTTCCTGGAGATGGTAATGGTAATTGTTCTGTTGGCAGGCAGAATTGGAACATGAAATTTAAGGATGCTACCTCTGCTGCTCAAGTAGCGGTTGACTTTGCAGAACATGCAACCCTAGCTGCCAGAGCTGTTGTAGAACTTTCAAGGCAATATTGTGTTGATGATGGTGGTTCGTGCCAATTAGGTTTCAAGGATGAAACATTGGAACATGGGCAATCATTTCCGGGAGATGGTAATGGTAATATTTCTGTTAGCAAGCAGAATTGGAACATGAAATTTAAGGATGCTACCTCTGCTACTCAAGAAGCGACTGAGTTTGCAGAACATGCAAGCCTAGGTGCCAGAGCTGTTGTAGAACTTTCAAGGCAATATTGGGTTGATGATGGTGGTTCATGCCACTTAGGTTTGAAGGATGAAAGGTTGGAACATGGACAATCATTTCCTGGAGATGGTAATGGTAATTGTTCTGTTGGCAGGAAGAATTGGAACATGAAATTTAAGGATGCTACCTCTGCTACTCAAGCAGCGGCTGACTTTGTAGAACATGCAAGCCTAGCTGCCAGAACTGTTATAGAACTTTCAAGGAAATATTGTGTTGATGATGGTGGTTCATGCCACTTAGGCTTCAAGGATGAAAGGTTGGAACATGGGCAAGCATTTCCTTGAGTTGGTAATGGTAATTTTTCTGTTGGCAGGCAGAATTGGAACATGAAATTTAAGGATGCTACCTCTGCTGCTCAAGCAGCGGCTGACTTTGCAGAACATGCAAGCCTAGGTGCCAGAGTTGGTGGAGAACGTTCAAGGCAATATTGTGTTGATGATGGTGGTTCATGCCACTTAGGTTTCAAGGATGAAAGGTTGGAACATGGGCAATCATTTCCTGGAGATGGTAATGATAATTTTTCTGTTGGCAGGCAGAATTGGAACATGAAATTTAAGGATGCTACCTCTGCTGCTCAAGCAGCGGCTGACTTTGCAGAACATGCAAGCCTAGGTGCAGAATTGGGCAATCATTTACTAGAGATAGTAATTTTTCTATTGGCAGGCAGAATTGGAACATGAAATTTAAAGATGCTACCTCTGCTGCTCAAGAAGCGGCTGAGTTTGCAGAACATGCAAGCCTAGCTGCCACAGCTGTTGTAGAACTTTCAAGGTAATATTGGGTTGATGATGGTGGTTCATACCACTTAGGTTTCTTGGATGAAAGGTTGGAACATGGGCAATCGTTTCCTGGAGATGGTAATGGTAATTTTTCTGTTGGCAGGCAGAATTGGAACATGAAATTTAAGGATGCTACCTCTGCTGCTCAAGCAGCGGCTGACTTTGCAGAACATGCAAGCCTAGCTGCCACAACTGTTGTAGAACTTTCAAGGCAATATTGCGTTGATGATGGTGGTTCAAGCCTCTTAGGTTTCAAGGATGACAGGTTGGAACATGGGCAATCATTTCCTAGAGATGGTAATGGTAATTTTTCTGTTGGCAGGCAGAATTGGAACATGAAATTTAAGGATGGTACCTATTTTGCTCAAGTAGCGGCTGACTTTGCAAAACATGCAACCCTAGCTGCCAGAGCTGTTGTAGAACTTTCAAGGCAATATTGTGTTGATGATGGTGGTTCGTGCCAATTAGGTTTCAAGGATGAAAGATTGGAACATGGGCAATCATTTCCGGGAGATGGTAATGGT
This sequence comes from Nicotiana tomentosiformis, assembly GCF_000390325.3. Classification (NCBI taxonomy): domain Eukaryota; kingdom Viridiplantae; phylum Streptophyta; class Magnoliopsida; order Solanales; family Solanaceae; genus Nicotiana; species Nicotiana tomentosiformis. The sequence continues at coordinate 50,303 of NW_027174642.1, forward strand.
AATATTTCTGTTAGCAGGCAGAATTGGAACATGAAATTTAAGGATGCTACCTCTGCTACTCAAGAAGCGGCTGAGTTTGCAGAACATGCAAGCCTAGGTGCCAGAGCTGTTGTAGAACTTTCAAGGCAATATTGTGTTGATGATGGTGGTTCATGCCACTTAGGTTTGAAGGATGAAAGGTTGGAACATAGGCAATCATTTCCTGGAGATGGTAATGGTAATTGTTCGGTTGGCAGGCAGAATTGGAACATGAAATTTAAGGATGCTACCTCTGCTGCTCAAGTAGCGGCTGACTTTGCAGAACATGCAACCCTAGCTGCCAGAGCTGTTGTAGAACTTTCAAGGCAATATTGTGTTGATGATGGTTGTTCGTGCCAATTAGGTTTCAAGGATGAAACATTGGAACATGGGCAATCATTTCCGGGAGATGGTAATGGTAATATTTCTGTTAGCAAGCAGAATTGGAACATGAAATTTAAGGATGCTACCTCTGCTACTCAAGAAGCGGTTGAGTTTGCAGAACATGCAAGCCTAGGTACCAGAGATGTTGTAGAACTTTCAAGGCAATATTGTGTTGATGATGGTGGTTCATGCCACTTAGGTTTGAAGGATGAAAGGTTGGAACATGGGCAATCATTTCCTGGAGATGGTAATGGTAATTGTTCTGTTGGCAGGCAGAATTGGAACATGAAAGTTAAGGATGCTACCTCTGCTGCTCAAGCAGCGGCTGACTTTGCAGAACATGCAAGCCTAGCTGCCAGAACTGTTGTAGAACTTTGAAGGAAATATTGTGTTGATGATGGTGGTTCATGCCACTTAGGTTTCCAGGATGAAAGGTTGGAACATGGGCAATCATTTCCTGGAGATGGTAATGGTAATTTTTCTGTTGGCAGGCAGAATTGGAACATGAAATTTAAGGATGCTACCTCTGCTGCTCAAGCAGCGGCTGACTTTGCAGAACATGCAAGCCTTGGTGCAAGAGTTGGTGGATAACGTTCAAGGCAATATTGTGTTGATGATGGTGGTTCATGCCACTTAGGTTTCAAGGATGAAAGGTTGGAACATGGGCAATCATTTCCTGGAGATGGTAATGATAATTTTTCTGTTGGCAGGCAGAATTGGAACATGAAATTTAAGGATGCTACCTCTGCTGCTCAAGCAGCGGCTGACTTTGCAGAACATGCAAGCCTAGGTGCCAGAGTTGGTGGAGAACGTTCAAGGCAATATTCGGTTGATGATGGTGGTTCATGCCACTTAGGTTTCAAGGATGAAAGGTTGGAACATGGGCAATCATTTCCTGGAGATGGTAATGATAATTTTTCTGTTGGCAGGCAGAATTGGAACATGAAATTTAAGGATGATACCTCTGCTGCTCAAGCAGCGGCTGACTTTGCAGAACATGCAATCCTAGGTGCCAGAGTTGGTGGAGAACGTTCAAGGCAATATTGTGTTGATGATGGTGGTTCATGCCACTTAGGTTTGAAGGATGAAAGGTTCGAACACGGGCATTAATTTCCTGGAGATGGTAATGGTAATTGTTCTGTTGGCAGGCATAATTGGAACATGAAATTTAAGGATGCTACCTCTGCTGCTCAAGTAGTGGCTGACTTTGCAGAACATGCAACCCTAGCTGCCAGAGCTGTTGTAGAACTTTCAAGGCAATATTATGTTGATGATGGTGGTTCGTGCCAATTAGGTTTCAAGGATGAAAGATTGGAACATGGGCAATCATTTCCGGGAGATGGTAATGGTAATATTTCTGTTCGCAGGCAGAATTGGAACATAAAATTTAAGGATGCTACCTCTGCTACTCAAGAAGCGGCTGAGTTTGCAAAACATGCAAGCCTAGGTGCCAGAGCTGTTGTAGAACTTTCAAGGCAATATTGTGTTGATGATGGTGGTTCATGCCACTTAGGTTTGAAGGATGAAAGGTTGGAACATGGGCATTCATTTCCTGGAGATGGTAATGGTAAATGTTCTGTTGGCAATAAGAATTGGAACATGAAATTTAAGAATGCTGCCTCTGCTGCTCAAGTAGTGGCTGACTTTGCAGAACATGCAACCCTAGCTGCCAGAGCTGTTGTAGAACTTTAAAGGCAATATTGTGTTGATGATGGTGGTTCGTGCCAATTAGGTTTCAAAGATGAAAGATTGGAACATGGGCAATCATTTCCGGGAGATGGTAATGGTAATATTTCTGTTAGCAGGCAGGTTTGGAACATGAAATTTAAGGATGCTACCTCTGCTACTCAAGAAGCGGCTGAGTTTGCAGAACATGCAAGCCTAGGTGCCAGAGCTGTTGTAGAACTTTCAAGGCAATATTGTGTTGACGATGGTGGTTCATGCCACTTAGGTTTGAAGGATGAAAGGTTGGAACATGGGCAATCATTTCCTGGAGATGGTAATGGTAATTGTTCTGTTGGCAGGAAGAATTGGAACATGAAATTTAAGGATGCTACCTCTGCTGCTCAAGCAGCGGCTGACTTTGCAGAACATGCAAGCCTAGCTGCCAGAACTGTTGTAGAACTTTCAAGGCAATATTGTGTTGATGATGGTGGTTCATTCCACTTAGGTTTCAAGGATAAAAGGTTGGAACATGGGCAATCATTTCTTGGGTATGGTAATGGTAATTTTTTTGTTGGCAGGCAGAATTGGAACATGAAATTCAAGGATGCTACCTCTGCTGCTCAACCAGCGGCTGACTTTGCAGAACATGCAAGTCTATCTTCCAGAGCTGTTGTAGAATTTTCAAGGCAATATTGTGTTGATGATGGTGGTTCATGCCACTTAGGTTTCAAGGATGAAAGGTTGGAACATAGGCAATCAATTGCTGGAGATGGTATTGGTAATTTTTATGTTTGCAGGTAGAATTGGAACATGAAATTTAAGGATGCTGCCTCTGCTACTCAAGAAGCGGCTGAGTTTGCAGAACATGCAAGCCTAGCTGCCAAAGCTGTTTTAGATCTTTCATGGCAATGTTGTGTTGATGATGGTGGTTCATGCCACTTAGGTTTCAAGGATTAAAGGTTAGAATATGGGCAATCATTTCCTAGAGATAGTAATTTTTTTATTGGCAGGCAGAATTGGAACATGAAATTTAAGGATGCTACCTCTGCTGCTCAAGAAGCTGCTGAGTTTGTAGAACATGCAAGCCTAGGTGCCAGAGCAGTTGTAGAACTTTCAAGGCAATATTGTGTTGATGATAGTGGTTCATACCACTTAGGTTTGAAGGATGAAAGGTTGGAACATGGGCATTCATTTCCTGGAGATGGTAATGGTAATTGTTCTGTTGGCAGGCAGAATTGGAACTTGAAATTTAAGGATGCTACCTCTGCTGCTCAAGTAGCGGCTGACTTTGCAGAACATGCAACCCTAGCTGCCAGAGCTGTTGTAGAACTTTCAAGGCAATATTGTGTTGATGATGGTGGTTCATGCCACTTAGGTTTCAAGGATAAAAGGTTGGAACATGGACAATCATTTCCTGGAGATGGTAAATTTTCTATTGGCAGGCACAATTGGAACTTGAAATTTAAGGATGCTACCTCTGCTGCTCAAGAAGCGGCTGAGTTTGCAGAACATGCAAGCCTAGGTGCCAGAGCTGTTGTAGAACTTTCAAGGCAATATTGTGTTGATGATGGTGGTTCATGCCACTTAGGTTTGAAGGATGAAAGGTTGGAACATGGGCAATCATTTCCTGGAGATGGTAATGGTAATTGTTCTGTTGGCAGGCAGAATTGGAACATGAAATTTAAGGATGCTACCTCTGTTGCTCAAGCAGCGGCTGACTTTGCAGAACATGCAAGCCTAGGTGCCAGAGCTGTTGTAGAACTTTCAAGGCAATATTGTGTTGATGATGGTGGTTCATGCCACTTAGGTTTGAAGGATGAAAGGTTGGAACATGGGCAATCATTTCCTAGAGATGGTAATGGTAATTGTTCTGTTGGCAGGCAGAATTGGAACATGGAATTTAAGGATGCTACCTCTACTGCTCAAGCAGCGGCTGACTTTGCAGAACATGCAAGCCTAGCTGCCAGAACTGTTGTAGAACTTTCAAGGAAATATTGTGTTGATGATGGTGGTTCATGCCACTTAGGTTTCAAGGATGAAAGGTTGGAACATGGGCAATCATTTCCTGGAGATGGTAATGGTAATTTTTCTGTTGGCAGGCAGAATTGGAACATGAAATTTAAGGATGCTACCTCTGCTGCTCAAGTAGCGGCTGAGTTTGCAGAACATGCAAGCCTAGGTGCCAGAGCTGTTGTAGAACTTTCAAGGCAATATTGTGTTGATGATGGTGGTTCATGCCACTTAGGTTTGAAGGATGAAAGGTTGGAACATAGGCAATCATTTCCTAGAGATGGTAATGGTAATTGTTCGGTTGGCAGGCAGAATTGGAACATGAAATTTAAGGATGCTACCTCTGCTGCTCAAGTAGCGGCTGACTTTGCAGAACATGCAACCCTAGCTGCCAGAGCTGTTGTAGAACTTTCAAGGCAATATTGTGTTGATGATGGTTGTTCGTGCCAATTAGGTTTCAAGGATGAAACATTGGAACATGGGCAATCATTTCCGGGAGATGGTAATGGTAATATTTCTGTTAGCAAGCAGAATTGGAACATGAAATTTAAGGATGCTACCTCTGCTACTCAAGAAGCGGTTGAGTTTGCAGAACATGCAAGCCTAGGTGCCAGAGATGTTGTAGAACTTTCAAGGCAATATTGTGTTGATGATGGTGGTTCATGCCACTTAGGTTTGAAGGATGAAAGGTTGGAACATGGGCAATCATTTCCTGGAGATGGTAATGGTAATTGTTCGGTTGGCAGGCAGAATTGGAACATGAAATTTAAGGATGCTACCTCTGCTGCTCAAGTAGCGGCTGACTTTGCAGAACATGCAACCCTAGCTGCCAGAGCTGTTGTAGAACTTTCAAGGCAATATTGTGTTGATGATGGTTGTTCGTGCCAATTAGGTTTCAAGGATGAAACATTGGAACATGGGCAATCATTTCCGGGAGATGGTAATGGTAATATTTCTGTTAGCAAGCAGAATTGGAACATGAAATTTAAGGATGCTACCTCTGCTACTCAAGAAGCGGTTGAGTTTGCAGAACATGCAAGCCTAGGTACCAGAGATGTTGTAGAACTTTCAAGGCAATATTGTGTTGATGATGGTGGTTCATGCCACTTAGGTTTGAAGGATGAAAGGTTGGAACATGGGCAATCATTTCCTGGAGATGGTAATGGTAATTGTTCTGTTGGCAGGCAGAATTGGAACATGAAAGTTAAGGATGCTACCTCTGCTGCTCAAGCAGCGGCTGACTTTGCAGAACATGCAAGCCTAGCTGCCAGAACTGTTGTAGAACTTTGAAGGAAATATTGTGTTGATGATGGTGGTTCATGCCACTTAGGTTTCCAGGATGAAAGGTTGGAACATGGGCAATCATTTCCTGGAGATGGTAATGGTAATTTTTCTGTTGGCAGGCAGAATTGGAACATGAAATTTAAGGATGCTACCTCTGCTGCTCAAGCAGCGGCTGACTTTGCAGAACATGCAAGCCTTGGTGCCAGAGTTGGTGGATAACGTTCAAGGCAATATTGTGTTGATGATGGTGGTTCATGCCACTTAGGTTTCAAGGATGAAAGGTTGGAACATGGGCAATCATTTCCTGGAGATGGTAATGATAATTTTTCTGTTGGCAGGCAGAATTGGAACATGAAATTTAAGGATGCTACCTCTGCTGCTCAAGCAGCGGCTGACTTTGCAGAACATGCAAGCCTAGGTGCCAGAGTTGGTGGAGAACGTTCAAGGCAATATTCGGTTGATGATGGTGGTTCATGCCACTTAGGTTTCAAGGATGAAAGGTTGGAACATGGGCAATCATTTCCTGGAGATGGTAATGATAATTTTTCTGTTGGCAGGCAGAATTGGAACATGAAATTTAAGGATGATACCTCTGCTGCTCAAGCAGCGGCTGACTTTGCAGAACATGCAATCCTAGGTGCCAGAGTTGGTGGAGAACGTTCAAGGCAATATTGTGTTGATGATGGTGGTTCATGCCACTTAGGTTTGAAGGATGAAAGGTTCGAACACGGGCATTAATTTCCTGGAGATGGTAATGGTAATTGTTCTGTTGGCAGGCATAATTGGAACATGAAATTTAAGGATGCTACCTCTGTTGCTCAAGTAGTGGCTGACTTTGCAGAACATGCAACCCTAGCTGCCAGAGCTGTTGTAGAACTTTCAAGGCAATATTATGTTGATGATGGTGGTTCGTGCCAATTAGGTTTCAAGGATGAAAGATTGGAACATGGGCAATCATTTCCGGGAGATGGTAATGGTAATATTTCTGTTCGCAGGCAGAATTGGAACATAAAATTTAAGGATGCTACCTCTGCTACTCAAGAAGCGGCTGAGTTTGCAAAACATGCAAGCCTAGGTGCCAGAGCTGTTGTAGAACTTTCAAGGCAATATTGTGTTGATGATGGTGGTTCATGCCACTTAGGTTTGAAGGATGAAAGGTTGGAACATGGGCATTCATTTCCTGGAGATGGTAATGGTAAATGTTCTGTTGGCAATAAGAATTGGAACATGAAATTTAAGAATGCTGCCTCTGCTGCTCAAGTAGTGGCTGACTTTGCAGAACATGCAACCCTAGCTGCCAGAGCTGTTGTAGAACTTTAAAGGCAATATTGTGTTGATGATGGTGGTTCGTGCCAATTAGGTTTCAAAGATGAAAGATTGGAACATGGGCAATCATTTCCGGGAGATGGTAATGGTAATATTTCTGTTAGCAGGCAGGTTTGGAACATGAAATTTAAGGATGCTACCTCTGCTACTCAAGAAGCGGCTGAGTTTGCAGAACATGCAAGCCTAGGTGCCAGAGCTGTTGTAGAACTTTCAAGGCAATATTGTGTTGACGATGGTGGTTCATGCCACTTAGGTTTGAAGGATGAAAGGTTGGAACATGGGCAATCATTTCCTGGAGATGGTAATGGTAATTGTTCTGTTGGCAGGAAGAATTGGAACATGAAATTTAAGGATGCTACCTCTGCTGCTCAAGCAGCGGCTGACTTTGCAGAACATGCAAGCCTAGCTGCCAGAACTGTTGTAGAACTTTCAAGGCAATATTGTGTTGATGATGGTGGTTCATTCCACTTAGGTTTCAAGGATAAAAGGTTGGAACATGGGCAATCATTTCTTGGGTATGGTAATGGTAATTTTTTTGTTGGCAGGCAGAATTGGAACATGAAATTCAAGGATGCTACCTCTGCTGCTCAACCAGCGGCTGACTTTGCAGAACATGCAAGTCTAGCTTCCAGAGCTGTTGTAGAATTTTCAAGGCAATATTGTGTTGATGATGGTGGTTCATGCCACTTAGGTTTCAAGGATGAAAGGTTGGAACATAGGCAATCAATTGCTGGAGATGGTATTGGTAATTTTTATGTTTGCAGGTAGAATTGGAACATGAAATTTAAGGATGCTGCCTCTGCTACTCAAGAAGCGGCTGAGTTTGCAGAACATGCAAGCCTAGCTGCCAAAGCTGTTTTAGATCTTTCATGGCAATGTTGTGTTGATGATGGTGGTTCATGCCACTTAGGTTTCAAGGATTAAAGGTTAGAATATGGGCAATCATTTCCTAGAGATAGTAATTTTTTTATTGGCAGGCAGAATTGGAACATGAAATTTAAGGATGCTACCTCTGCTGCTCAAGAAGCTGCTGAGTTTGTAGAACATGCAAGCCTAGGTGCCAGAGCAGTTGTAGAACTTTCAAGGCAATATTGTGTTGATGATAGTGGTTCATACCACTTAGGTTTGAAGGATGAAAGGTTGGAACATGGGCATTCATTTCCTGGAGATGGTAATGGTAATTGTTCTGTTGGCAGGCAGAATTGGAACTTGAAATTTAAGGATGCTACCTCTGCTGCTCAAGTAGCGGCTGACTTTGCAGAACATGCAACCCTAGCTGCCAGAGCTGTTGTAGAACTTTCAAGGCAATATTGTGTTGATGATGGTGGTTCATGCCACTTAGGTTTCAAGGATAAAAGGTTGGAACATGGACAATCATTTCCTGGAGATGGTAAATTTTCTATTGGCAGGCACAATTGGAACTTGAAATTTAAGGATGCTACCTCTGCTGCTCAAGAAGCGGCTGAGTTTGCAGAACATGCAAGCCTAGGTGCCAGAGCTGTTGTAGAACTTTCAAGGCAATATTGTGTTGATGATGGTGGTTCATGCCACTTAGGTTTGAAGGATGAAAGGTTGGAACATGGGCAATCATTTCCTGGAGATGGTAATGGTAATTGTTCTGTTGGCAGGCAGAATTGGAACATGAAATTTAAGGATGCTACCTCTGTTGCTCAAGCAGCGGCTGACTTTGCAGAACATGCAAGCCTAGGTGCCAGAGCTGTTGTAGAACTTTCAAGGCAATATTGTGTTGATGATGGTGGTTCATGCCACTTAGGTTTGAAGGATGAAAGGTTGGAACATGGGCAATCATTTCCTAGAGATGGTAATGGTAATTGTTCTGTTGGCAGGCAGAATTGGAACATGGAATTTAAGGATGCTACCTCTACTGCTCAAGCAGCGGCTGACTTTGCAGAACATGCAAGCCTAGCTGCCAGAACTGTTGTAGAACTTTCAAGGAAATATTGTGTTGATGATGGTGGTTCATGCCACTTAGGTTTCAAGGATGAAAGGTTGGAACATGGGCAATCATTTCCTGGAGATGGTAATGGTAATTTTTCTGTTGGCAGGCAGAATTGGAACATGAAATTTAAGGATGCTACCTCTGCTGCTCAAGTAGCGGCTGAGTTTGCAGAACATGCAAGCCTAGGTGCCAGAGCTGTTGTAGAACTTTCAAGGCAATATTGTGTTGATGATGGTGGTTCATGCCACTTAGGTTTGAAGGATGAAAGGTTGGAACATAGGCAATCATTTCCTAGAGATGGTAATGGTAATTGTTCGGTTGGCAGGCAGAATTGGAACATGAAATTTAAGGATGCTACCTCTGCTGCTCAAGTAGCGGCTGACTTTGCAGAACATGCAACCCTAGCTGCCAGAGCTGTTGTAGAACTTTCAAGGCAATATTGTGTTGATGATGGTTGTTCGTGCCAATTAGGTTTCAAGGATGAAACATTGGAACATGGGCAATCATTTCCGGGAGATGGTAATGGTAATATTTCTGTTAGCAAGCAGAATTGGAACATGAAATTTAAGGATGCTACCTCTGCTACTCAAGAAGCGGTTGAGTTTGCAGAACATGCAAGCCTAGGTGCCAGAGATGTTGTAGAACTTTCAAGGCAATATTGTGTTGATGATGGTGGTTCATGCCACTTAGGTTTGAAGGATGAAAGGTTGGAACATGGGCAATCATTTCCTGGAGATGGTAATGGTAATTGTTCTGTTGGCAGGCAGAATTGGAACATGAAAGTTAAGGATGCTACCTCTGCTGCTCAAGCAGCGGCTGACTTTGCAGAACATGCAAGCCTAGCTGCCAGAACTGTTGTAGAACTTTGAAGGAAATATTGTGTTGATGATGGTGGTTCATGCCACTTAGGTTTCCAGGATGAAAGGTTGGAACATGGGCAATCATTTCCTGGAGATGGTAATGGTAATTTTTCTGTTGGCAGGCAGAATTGGAACATGAAATTTAAGGATGCTACCTCTGCTGCTCAAGCAGCGGCTGACTTTGCAGAACATGCAAGCCTAGGTGCCAGAGTTGGTGGAGAACGTTCAAGGCAATATTGTGTTGATGATGGTGGTTCATGCCACTTAGGTTTCAAGGATGAAAGGTTGGAACATGGGCAATCATTTCCTGGAGATGGTAATGATAATTTTTCTGTTGGCAGGCAGAATTGGAACATGAAATTTAAGGATGCTACCTCTGCTGCTCAAGCAGCGGCTGACTTTGCAGAACATGCAAGCCTAGGTGCCAGAGTTGGTGGAGAACGTTCAAGGCAATATTCTGCTGATGATGGTGGTTCATGCCACTTAGGTTTCAAGGATGAAAGGTTGGAACATGGGCAATCATTTCCTGGAGATGGTAATGATAATTTTTCTGTTGGCAGGCAGAATTGGAACATGAAATTTAAGGATGATACCTCTGCTGCTCAAGCAGCGGCTGACTTTGCAGAACATGCAAGCCTAGGTGCCAGAGTTGGTGGAGAACGTTCAAGGCAATATTGTGTTGATGATGGTGGTTCATGCCACTTAGGTTTGAAGGATGAAAGGTTCGAACACGGGCATTAATTTCCTGGAGATGGTAATGGTAATTGTTCTGTTGGCAGGCATAATTGGAACATGAAATTTAAGGATGCTACCTCTGCTGCTCAAGTAGTGGCTGACTTTGCAGAACATGCAACCCTAGCTGCCAGAGCTGTTGTAGAACTTTCAAGGCAATATTATGTTGATGATGGTGGTTCGTGCCAATTAGGTTTCAAGGATGAAAGATTGGAACATGGGCAATCATTTCCGGGAGATGGTAATGGTAATATTTCTGTTCGCAGGCAGAATTGGAACATAAAATTTAAGGATGCTACCTCTGCTACTCAAGAAGCGGCTGAGTTTGCAGAACATGCAAGCCTAGGTGCCAGAGCTGTTGTAGAACTTTCAAGGCAATATTGTGTTGATGATGGTGGTTCATGCTACTTAGGTTTGAAGGATGAAAGGTTGGAACATGGGCATTCATTTCCTGGAGATGGTAATGGTAAATGTTCTGTTGGCAGGAAGAATTGGAACATGAAATTTAAGGATGCTGCCTCTGCTGCTCAAGTAGTGGCTGACTTTGCAGAACATGCAACCCTAGCTGCCAGAGCTGTTGTAGAACTTTAAAGGCAATATTGTGTTGATGATGGTGGTTCGTGCCAATTAGGTTTCAAAGATGAAAGATTGGAACATGGGCAATCATTTCCGGGAGATGGTAATGGTAATATTTCTGTTAGCAGGCAGGTTTGGAACATGAAATTTAAGGATGCTACCTCTGCTACTCAAGAAGCGGCTGAGTTTGCAGAACATGCAAGCCTAGGTGCCAGAGCTGTTGTAGAACTTTCAAGGCAATATTGTGTTGACGATGGTGGTTCATGCCACTTAGGTTTGAAGGATGAAAGGTTGGAACATGGGCAATCATTTCCTGGAGATGGTAATGGTAATTGTTCTGTTGGCAGGAAGAATTGGAACATGAAATTTAAGGATGCTACCTCTGCTGCTCAAGCAGCGGCTGACTTTGCAGAACATGCAAGCCTAGCTGCCAGAACTGTTGTAGAACTTTCAAGGCAATATTGTGTTGATGATGGTGGTTCATTCCATTTAGGTTTCAAGGATAAAAGGTTGGAACATGGGCAATCATTTCTTGGGTATGGTTATGGTAATTTTTTTGTTGGCAGGCAGAATTGGAACATGAAATTCAAGGATGCTACCTCTGCTGCTCAAGCAGCGGCTGACTTTGCAGAACATGCAAGTCTAGCTTCCAGAGCTGTTGTAGAATTTTCAAGGCAATATTGTGTTGATGATGGTGGTTCATGCCACTTAGGTTTCAAGGATGAAAGGTTGGAACATAGGCAATCAATTGCTGGAGATGGTATTGGTAATTTTTATGTTTGCAGGTAGAATTGGAACATGAAATTTAAGGATGCTGCCTCTGCTACTCAAGAAGCGGCTGAGTTTGCAGAACATGCAAGCCTAGCTGCCAAAGCTGTTTTAGATCTTTCATGGCAATGTTGTGTTGATGATGGTGGTTCATGCCACTTAGGTTTCAAGGATTAAAGGTTAGAATATGGGCAATCATTTCCTAGAGATAGTAATTTTTTTATTGGCAGGCAGAATTGGAACATGAAATTTAAGGATGCTACCTCTGCTGCTCAAGAAGCTGCTGAGTTTGTAGAACATGCAAGCCTAGGTGCCAGAGCAGTTGTAGAACTTTCAAGGCAATATTGTGTTGATGATAGTGGTTCATGCCACTTAGGTTTGAAGGATGAAAGGTTGGAACATGGGCATTCATTTCCTGGAGATGGTAATGGTAATTGTTCTGTTGGCAGGCAGAATTGGAACTTGAAATTTAAGGATGCTACCTCTGCTGCTCAAGTAGCGGCTGACTTTGCAGAACATGCAACCCTAGCTGCCAGAGCAGTTGTAGAACTTTCAAGGCAATATTGTGTTGATGATGGTGGTTCATGCCACTTAGGTTTCAAGGATGAAAGGTTGGAACATGGACAATCATTTCCTGGAGATGGTAAATTTTCTATTGGCAGGCACAATTGGAACTTGAAATTTAAGGATGCTACCTCTGCTGCTCAAGCAACGGTTGAGTTTGTAGAACATGGAAGCCTAGGTGCCAGAGCTGTTGTAGAACTTTCAAGGCAATATTGTGTTGATGATGGTGGTTCATGCCACTTAGGTTTGAAGGATGAAAGGTTGGAACATGGGCAATCATTTCCTGGAGATGGTAATGGTAATTGTTCTGTTGGCAGGCAGAATTGGAACATGAAATTTAAGGATGCTACCTCTGTTGCTCAAGCAGCGGCTGACTTTGCAGAACATGCAAGCCTAGGTGCCAGAGCTGTTGTAGAACTTTCAAGGCAATATTGTGTTGATGATGGTGGTTCATGCCACTTAGGTTTGAAGGATGAAAGGTTGGAACATGGGCAATCATTTCCTAGAGATGGTAATGGTAATTGTTCTGTTGGGAGGCAGAATTGGAACATGGAATTTAAGGATGCTACCTCTACTGCTCAAGCAGCGGCTGACTTTGCAGAACATGCAAGCCTAGCTGCCAGAACTGTTGTAGAACTTTCAAGGAAATATTGTGTTGATGATGGTGGTTCATGCCACTTAGGTTTCAAGGATGAAAGGTTGGAACATGGGCAATCATTTCCTGGAGATGGTAATGGTAATTTTTCTGTTGGCAGGCAGAATTGGAACATGAAATTTAAGGATGCTACCTCTGCTGCTCAAGTAGCGGCTGACTTTGCAGAACATGCAAGCCTAGGTGCCAGAGTTGGTGGAGAACGTTCAAGGCAATATTGTGTTGATGATGGTGGTTCATGCCACTTAGGTTTCAAGGATGAAAGGTTGGAACATGGGCAATCATTTCCTGGAGATGGTAATGATAATTTTTCTGTTGGCAGGCAGAATTGGAACATGAAATTTAAGGATGCTACCTCTGCTGCTCCAGCAGCGGCTGACTTTGCAGAACATGCAAGCCAATGTGCCAGAGTTGGTGGAGAACGTTCAAGGCAATATTGTGTTGATGATAGTGGTTCATGCCACTTAGGTTTGAAGGATGAAAGGTTCGAACATGGGCATTCATTTCCTGGAGATGGTAATGGTAATTGTTCTGTTGGCAGGCATAATTGGAACATGAAATTTAAGGATGCTACCTCTGCTGCTCAAGTAGCGGCTGACTTTGCAGAACATGCCACCCTAGCTGCCAGAGCTGTTGTAGAACTTTCAAGGCAATATTGTGTTGATGATGGTGGTTCGTGCCAATTAGGTTTCAAGGATGAAAGGTTGGAACATGGGCATTCATTTCCTAGAGATGGTAATGGTAATTGTTCTGTTGGCAGGAAGAATTGGAACATGAAATTTAAGGATGCTACCTCTACTGCTCAAGTAGCGGCTGACTTTGCAGAACATGCAACCCTAGCTGCCAGAGCTGTTGTAGAACTTTCAAGGCAATATTGTGTTGATGATGGTGGTTCATGCCACTTAGGTTTGAAGGATGAAAGGTTGGAACATGGGCATTCATTTCCGGGAGATGGTAATGGTAATATTTCTGTTAGCAGGCAGAATTGGAACATGAAATTTAAGGATGCTACCTCTGCTACTCAAGAAGCGGCTGAGTTTGTAGAACATGCAACCCTAGCTGCCAGAGCTGTTGTAGAACTTTCAAGGCAATATTGTGTTGATGATGGTGGTTCGTGCCAATTAGGTTTCAAAGATGAAAGATTGGAACATGGGCAATCATTTCCGGGAGATGGTAATGGTAATTGTTCTGTTGGCAGGCAGAATTGGAACATGAAATTTAAGGATGCTACCTCTGCTGCTCAAGCAGCGGCTGACTTTGCAGAACATGCAAGCCTAGCTGCCAGAACTGTTGTAGAACTTTCAAGGCAATATTGTGTTGATGATGGTGGTTCATGCCACTTAGGTTTCAAGGATGAAAGGTTGGAACATGGGCAATCATTTCCTGGAGATGGTAATGGTAATTTTTCTGTTGGCAGGCAGAATTGGAACATAAAATTTAAGGATGCTACCTCTACTGCTCAAGCAGCGGCTGACTTTGCAGAACATGCATGCCTAGGTGCCAGAGTTGGTGGAGAATGTTCAAGGCAATATTGTTTTGATGATGGTGGTTCATGCCACTTAGGTTTCAAGGATGAAAGGTTGGAACATGGGCAATCATTTCCTGGAGATGGTAATGATAATTTTTCTGTTGGCAGTTAGAATTGGAACATGAAATTTAAGGATGCTACCTGTGTTGCTCAAGTAGCGGCTGACTTTGCAGAACATGCAAGCCTAGCTGCCAGAGCTGTTGTAGAATTTTCAAGGCAATATTGTGTTGATGATGGTGGTTCATGCCACAAAGGTTTCAAGGATGAAAGGTTGGAACATAGGCAATCAATTGCTGGAGATGGTAATGGTAATTTTTATGTTTGCAGGTAGAATTGGAACATGAAATTTAAGGATGCTACCTCTGCTACTCATGAAGCGGCTGAGTTTGCAGAACATGCAAGCCTAGCTGCCAAAGCTGTTGTAGATCTTTCAAGGCAATGTTGTGTTGATGATGGTGGTTCATGCCACTTAGGTTTCAAGGATTAAAGGTTAGAATATGGGCAATCATTTCCTAGAGATAGTAATTTTTCTATTGGCAGGCAGAATTGGAACATGAAATTTAAGGATGCTACCTCTGCTGCTCAAGAAGCGGCTGAGTTTGCAGAACATGCAAGCCTAGGTGCCAGAGCTGTTGTACAACTTTCAAGGCAATATTGTGTTGATGATGGTGGTTCATGCCACTTAGGTTTGAAGGATGAAAGGTTGGAACATAGGCATTCATTTCCTGGAGATGGTAATGGTAATTGTTCTGTTGGCAGGCAGAATTGGAAAATGAGATTTAAGGATGCTACCTCTGCTGCTCTAGTAGCGGCTGACTTTGCAGAACATGCAACCCTAGCTGCCAGAGCTGTTGTAGAACTTTCAAGGCAATATTGTGTTGATGATGGTGGTTCGTGCCAATTAGGTTTCAAGGATGAAACATTGGAACATGGGCAATCATTTCCGGGAGATGGTAATGGTAATATTTCTGTTAGCAAGCAGAATTGGAACATGAAATTTAAGGATGCTACCTCTGCTACTCAAGAAGCGGCTGACTTTGCAGAACATGCAAACCTAGCTGCCAGAACTGTTGTAGAACTTTCAGGGAAATATTGTGTTGATGATGGTGGTTCATGCCACTTAGGTTTCAAGGATGAAAGGTTGGAACATGGGCAATCATTTCCTGGAGATGGAAATGGTAATTTTTCTGTTGGCAGGCAGAATTGGAACATGAAATTTAAGGATGCTACCTCTGCTGCTCAAGCAGCGGCTGACTTTGCAGAACATGCAAGCCTAGGTGCCAGAGTTGGTGGAGATCGTTCAAGGCAATATTGTGTTGATTATGGTGGTTCATGCCAGTTAGGTTTCAAGGATGAAAGGTTGGAACATGGGCAATCATTTCCTGGAGATGGTAATGATAATTTTTCTGTTGGCAGGCAGAATTGGAACATGAAATTTAAGGATGCTACCTCTGCTGCTCAAGCAGCGGCTGACTTTGCAGAACATGCAAGCCTAGGTGCCAGAGTTGGAGGAGAATGTTCAAGGCAATATTTTGTTGATGATGGTGGTTCATGCCACTTAGGTTTGAAGGATGAAAGGTTCGAACATGGGCATTCATTTCCTGGAGATGGTAATGGTAATTGTTCTGTTGGCAGGCATAATTGGAACATGAAATTTAAGGATGCTACCTCTGCTGCTCAAGTAGCGGCTGACTTTGCAGAACATGCAACCCTAGCTGCCAGAACTGTTGTAGAACTTTCAAGGCAATATTGTGTTGATGATGGTGGTTCGTGCCAATTAGGTTTCAAGGATGAAAGATTGGAACATGGGCTATCATTTCAGGGAGATGGTAATGGTAATATTTCTGTTAGCAGGCAGAATTGGAACATGAAATTTAAGGATGCTACCTCTGCTACTCAAGAAGAGGCTGAGTTTGCAGAACATGCAAGCCTAGGTGCCAGAGCTGTTGTAGAACTTTCAAGGCAATATTGTGTTGATGATGGTGGTTCATGCCACTTAGGTTTGAAGGATGAAAGGTTGGAACATGGGCATTCATTTCCTGGAGATGGTAATGGTAATTGTTCTGTTGGCAGGAAGAATTGGAACATGAAATTTAAGGATGCTACCTCTGCTGCTCAAGTAGCGGCTGACTTTGCAGAACATGCAACCCTAGCTGCCAGAGCTGTTGTAGAACTTTCAAGGCAATATTGTGTTGATGATGGTGGTTCGTGCCAATTAGGTTTCAAGGATGAAAGATTGGAACATGGGCAATCATTTTCGGGAGATGGTAATGGTAATATTTCTGTTAGCAGGCAGAATTGGAACATGAAATTTAAGGATGCTACCTCTGCTACTCAAGAAGCGGCTGAGTTTGCAGAACATGCAAGCCTAGGTGCCAGAGCTGTTGTAGAACTTTCAAGGCAATATTGTGTTGATGATGGTGGTTCGTGCCAATTAGGTTTCAAGGATGAAACATTGGAACATGGGCAATCATTTCCGGGAGATGGTAATGGTAATATTTCTGTTAGCAAGCAGAATTGGAACATGAAATTTAAGGATGCTACCTCTGCTACTCAAGAAGCGGCTGAGTTTGCAGAACATGCAAGCCTAGGTGCCAGAGCTGTTGTAGAACTTTCAAGGCAATATTGTGTTGATGATGGTGGTTCATGCCACTTAGGTTTCAAGGATGAAAGGTTGGAACATGGGCAATCATTTCCTGGAGATGGTAATGGTAATTTTTCTGTTGGCAGGCAGAATTGGAACATGAAATTTAAGGATGCTACCTCTGCTGCTCAAGCAGCGGCTGAGTTTGCAGAACATGCAAGCCTAGCTGCCAGAGCTGTTGTAGAACTTTCAAGGCAATATTGTGTTGATGATGGTGGTTCATGCCACTTAGGTTTCAAGGATGAAAGGTTGGAACATGGGCAATCATTTCCTGGAGATGGTAATGGTAATTTTTCTGTTGGCAGGTAGAATTGGAACATTAAATTTAAGGATGCTACCTCTGTTGCTCAAGCATCGGCAGACTTTGCAGAACATGCAAGCCTAGCTGCCAGAGCAGTTGTAGAATTTTCAAGGCAATATTGTGTTGATGATGGTGGTTCATGCCACAAAGGTTTCAAGGATGAAAGGTTGGAACATAGGCAATCAATTGCTGGAGATAGTAATGGTAATATTTATGTTTGCAGGCAGAATTGGAACATGAAATTTAAGGATGCTACCTCTGCTACTCAAGAAGCGGCTGAGTTTGCAGAACATGCAAGCCTAGCTGCCAAAGCTGTTGTAGAACTTTCAAGGCAATATTGTGTTGATGATGGTGGTTCATGCCACTTAGGTTTCAAGGATTAAAGGTTAGAATATGGGCAATCATTTCCTAGAGATAGTAATTTTTCTATTGGCAGGCAGAATTGGAACATGAAATTTAAGGATGCTACCTCTTGCTGCTCAAGCAGCGGCTGAGTTTGCAGAACATGCAAGCCTAGCTGCCACAGCTGTTGTAGAACTTTCAAGGCAATATTGTGTTGATGATGGTGGTTCATACCACTTAGGTTTCTTGGATGAAAGGTTGGAACATGGGCAATCATTTCCTAGAGATGGTAATGGTAATTTTTCTGTTGGCAGGCAGAATTGGAGCATGAAATTTAAGGATGCTACCTCTGCTGCTCAAGCATCGGTAGAGTTTGCAGAACATGCAAGCCTAGCTGCCAGAGCTGTTGAAGAACTTTCAATGCAATATTGTGTTGAAGATGGTGGTTCATGCAAATTAGGTTTCAAGGATGAAAGATTGAAACAAGGGCAATCATTTCCTGGAGAAGGTAATGGTAATATTTCTGTTAGCAGGCAGAATTGGAACATGAAATTTAAGGATGCTACCTCTGCTACTCAAGAAGCGGCTGAGTTTGCAGAACATGCAAGCCTAGGTGCCAGAGCTGTTGTAGAACTTTCAAGGCAATATTGTGTTGATGATGGTGGTTCATGCCACTTATGTTTGAAGGATGAAAGGTTGGAACATGGGCAATCATTTCCTGGAGATGGTAATGGTAATTGTTCTGTTGGCAGGCAGAATTGGAACATGAAATTTAAGGATGCTACCTCTGCTGCTCAAGCATCGGTAGAGTTTGCAGAACATGCAAGCCTAGCTGCCAGAGCTGTTGTAGAACTTTCAATGCAATATTGTGTTGAAGATGGTGGTTCATGCCAATTAGGTTTCAAGGATGAAAGATTGAAACAAGGGCAATCATTTCCTGGAGAAGGTAATGGTAATATTTCTGTTAGCAGGCAGAATTGGAACATGAAATTTAAGGATGCTACCTCTGCTACTCAAGAAGCGGCTGAGTTTGCAGAACATGCAACCCTAGCTGCCAGAGCTGTTGTAGAACTTTCAAGGCAATATTGTGTTGAAGATGGTGGTTCGTGCCACTTAGGTTTCAACGATGAAAGGTTGGAATATGGGTAATCATTTCGTGGTAATGGTAATTTTTCTGTTCGCAGGCGGAATTAGAACATGAAATTTAAGGATGCTACCTCTGTTGCTCAAGCAGTGGCTGAGTTTGCAGAACATGCAAGCCTAGCTGCTAGAGCTGTTGTAGAACTTTCAAGGCAATATTGTATTGATGATGGTGGTTCGTGCCACTTAGGTTTCAAGGATGAAAGGTTTGAACATGGGCAATAATTTCCTAGAGATGTTAATGGTAATTCTTCTGTTGGCAGGAAGAATTGGAACATGAAATTTAAGAATGCTACCTCTGCTGCTCAAGCATCGGTAGATTTTGCAGAACATGCAAGCCTAGCTGCCAGAGCTGTTGTAGAACTTTCAATGCAATATTGTGTTGAAGATGGTGGTTCATGCCAATTAGGTTTCAAGGATGAAAGATTGAAACAAGGGCAATCATTTCCTGGAGAAGGTAATGGTAATATTTCTGTTAGCAGGCAGAATTGGAACATGAAATTTAAGGATGCTACCTCTGCTACTCAAGAAGCGGCTGAGTTTGCAGAACATGCAAGCCTAGGTGCCAGAGCTGTTGTAGAGCTTTCAAGGCAATATTGTGTTGATGATGGTGGTTCATGCCACTTAGGTTTGAAGGATGAAAGGTTAGAACATGGGCAATCATTTCCTGGAGATGGTAATGGTAATTGTTCTGTTGGCAGGCAGAATTGGAACATGAAATTTAAGGATGCTACCTCTGCTGCTCAAGCATCGGTAGAGTTTGCAGAACATGCAAGCCTAGCTGCCAGAGCTGTTGTAGAACTTTCAATGCAATATTGTGTTGAAGATGGTGGTTCATGACAATTAGGTTTCAAGGATGAAAGATTGAAACAAGGGCAATCATTTCCTTAAGAAGGTAATGGTAATATTTCTGTTATCAGGCAGAATTGGAACATGAAATTTAAGGATGCTACCTCTGCTACTCAAGAAGCGGCTGAGTTTGCAGATCATGCAACCCTAGCTGCCAGAGCTGTTGTAGAACTTTCAAGGCAATATTGTGTTGAAGATGGTGGTTCGTGCCACTTAGGTTTCAAGGATAAAAGGTTGGAATATGGGTAATCATTTCGTGGTAATGGTAATTTTTCTGTTCGCAGGCAGAATTAGAACATGAAATTTAAGGATGCTACCTCTGTTGCTCAAGCAGTGGCTGAGTTTGCAGAACATGCAAGCCTAGCTGCTAGAGCTGTTGTAGAACTTTCAAGGCAATATTGTATTGATGATGGTGGTTCATGCCACTTAGGTTTCAAGGATGAAAGGTTTGAACATGGGCAATAATTTCCTAGAGATGTTAATGGTAATTCTTCTGTTGGCAGGAAGAATTGGAACATGAAATTTAGGAATGCTACCTCTGCTGCTCAAGCATCGGTAGAGTTTGCAGAACATGCAAGCCTAGCTGCCAGAGCTGTTGTAGAACTTTCAATGCAATATTGTGTTGAAGATGGTGGTTCATGCCAATTAGGTTTCAAGGATGAAAGATTGAAACAAGGGCAATCATTTCCTGGAGAAGGTAATGGTAATATTTCTGTTAGCAGGCAGAATTGGAACATGAAATTTAAGGATGCTACCTCTGCTACTCAAGAAGCGGCTGAGTTTGCAGAACATGCAAGCCTAGGTGCCAGAGCTGTTGTAGAACTTTCAAGGCAATATTGTGTTGATGATGGTGGTTCATGCCACTTAGGTTTGAAGGATGAAAGGTTGGAACATGGGCAATCATTTCCTGGAGATGGTAATGGTAATTGTTCTGTTGGCAGGCAGAATTGGAACATGAAATTTAAGGATGCTACCTCTGCTGCTCAAGCATCGGTAGAGTTTGCAGAACATGCAAGCCTAGCTGCCAGAGCTGTTGTAGAACTTTCAATGCAATATTGTGTTGAAGATTGTGGTTCATGCCAATTAGGTTTCAAGGATGAAAGATTGAAACAAGGGCAATCATTTCCTTGAGAAGGTAATGGTAATATTTCTGTTATCAGGCAGAATTGGAACATGAAATTTAAGGATGCTACCTCTGCTACTCAAGAAGCGGCTGAGTTTGCAGAACATACAATCCTAGCTGCCAGAGCTGTTGTAGAACTTTCAAGGCAATATTGTGTTGAAGATGGTGGTTCGTGCCACTTAGGTTTCAAGGATGAAAGGTTGGAATAGCAATCATTTCGTGGTAATGGTAATTTTTCTATTCGCAGGCAGAATTAGAACATGAAATTTAAGGATGCTACCTCTGTTGCTCAAGCAGCGGCTGAGTTTGCAGAACATGCAAGCCTAGCTGCTAGAGCTGTTGAAGAACTTTCAAGGCAATATTGTATTGATGATGGTGGTTCATGCCACTTAGGTTTCTATGATGAAAGGTTGGAACATGGGCAATCATTTCCTGGAGATGGTAATGTTAATTTTTCTATTGGCGAGCAGAATTGGAACATGAAATTTAAGGATGCTACCTCTGCTACTCAAGCAGTGGCTGAGTTTGCAGAACATGCAAGCCTAGCTGCTAGAGCTGTTATAGAACTTTCAAGGCAATATTGTGTTGATGATGGTGGTTCATGCCACTTAGGTTTCAAGGATGAAAGGTTGGAACATGGGCAATCATTTCCTGGAGATGGTAATGGTAATTCTTCTGTTGGCAGGCAGAATTGGAACATGAAATTTAAGGATGCTACCTCTGCTGCTCAAGCAGCGGCTGACTTTGCAGAACATGCAAGCCTAGCTGCTAGAACTATTGTAGATCTTTCAAGGCAATATTGTGTTGATGATGGTGGTTCAAGCCTCTTAGGTTTCAAGGATGACAGGTTGGTTGCAATCATTTCCTAGAGATGGTAATGGTAATTTTTCTGTTGGCAGGCAGAATTGGAACATGAAATTTAAGGATGCTACCTCTGCTGCTCAAGCATCGGTTGACTTTGCAGAACATGCAAGCCTAGCTGCCAAAGCTGTTGTAGAACTTTCAAGGCAATATTGTGTTGATGATGGTGGTTCATGCCACTTAGGTTTCAAGGATTAAATGTTAGAATATGGGCAATCATTTCCTAGAGATAGTAATTTTTCTATTGGCAGGCAAAATTGGAACATGAAATTTAAGGATGCTACCTCTACTGCTCAAGAAGCGGCTGAGTTTGCAGAACATGCAAGCCTAGCTTCCACAGCTATTGTAGAACTTTCAAGGCAATATTGTGTTGATGATGGTGGTTCATACCACTTAGGTTTCTTGGATGAAAGGTTGGAACATGGGCAATCATTTCCTGGAGATGGTAATGGTAATTTTACTGTTGGCAGGCAGAATTGGAACATGAAATTTAAGGATGCTACCTCTGCTACTCAAGCAGCGGCTGACTTTGCAGAACATGCAAGCCTAGCTGCCAGAACTATTGTAAAACTTTCAAGGCAATATTGTGTTGATGATGGTGGTTCAAGCCTCTTAGGTTTCAAGGATGACAGGTTGGAATATGGGCAATCATTTCCTAGAGATGGTAATGGTAATTTTTCTATTGGCAGGAAGAATTGGAACATGAAATTTAAGGATGGTACCTATTTTGCTCAAGTAGCGGCTGACTTTGTAGAACATGCAACCCTAGCTGCCAGAGCTGTTGTAGAACTTTCAAGGCAATATTGTGTTGATGATGGTGGTTCGTGCCAATTAGGTTTCAAGGATGAAAGATTGGAACATGGGTAATCATTTCCTGGAGATGGTAATGGTAATATTTCTGTTAGCAGGCAGAATTGGAACATGAAATTTAAGGATGCTACCTCTGCTACTCAAGAAGCGGCTGAGTTTGCTGAACATGCAAGCCTAGATGCCAGAGCTGTTATAGAACTTTCAAGGCAATATTGTGTTGATGATGGTGGTTCAAGCCTCTTAGTTTTCAAGGATGACAGGTTGGAACATGGGCGATCATTTCCTAGAGATGGTAATGGTAATTGTTCTGTTGGCAAGGCAGAATTGGAACATGAAATTTAAGGATGCTACCTCTGCTGCTCAAGTAGCGGCTGACTTTGCAGAACATGCAAGCCTAGCTGCCAGAACTGTTGTAGAACTTTCAAGGCAATATTGTGTTGATGGTGGTGGTTCATGCCACTTAGGTTTCAAGGATGAAAGGTTGGAACATGGGCAATCATTTCCTGGAGATGGTAATGGTAATTTTTCTGTTGGCAGGCAGAATTGGAACATGAAATTTAAGGATGCTACCTCTGCTGCTCAAGCAGCAGCTGACTTTGCAGAACATGCAAGCCTAGGTGCCAGAGTTGGTGGAGAACGTTCAAGGCAATATTCTGTTGATGATGGTGGTTCATGCCACTTAGGTTTCAAGGATGAAAGGTTGGAACATGGGCAATCATTTCCTGGAGATGGTAATGGTAATTTTTCTATTGGCAGGAAGAATTGGAACATGAAATTTAAGGATGCTACCTCTGTTGCTCAAGCAGCGGCTGACTTGGCAGAACATGCAAGCCTAGCTGCCACAACTGTTGTAGAACTTTTAAGGCAATATTGTGTTGATGATGGTGGTTCATGCCACTTAGGTTTCAAGGATGAAAGATTAAAACAAGGGCAATCATTTCCTTGAGAAGGTAATGGTAATATTTCTGTTATCAGGCAGAATTGGAACATGAAATTTAAGGATGCTACCTCTGCTACTCAAGCAGCGGCTGAGTTAGCAGAACATGCAACCCTAGCTGCCAGAGCTGTTGTAGAACTTTCAAGGCAATATTGTGTTGAAGATGGTGGTTCGTGCCACTTAGGTTTCAAGGATGAAAGGTTGGAATATGGGCAATCATTTCGTGGTAATGGTAATTTTTCTGTTGGCAGGCAAAATTAGAACATGAAATTTAATGATGCTACCTCTGTTGCTCAAGCAGCGGCTGACTTTGCAGAACATGCAAGCCTAGCTGCCAGAGCTGTTGTAGAATTTTCAAGGCAATATTGTGTTGATGATGGTGGTTCATGCCACTTAGGTTTCAAGGATGAAAGGTTGGAACATAGGCAATCAATTGCTGGAGATGGTAATGGTAATTTTTATGTTTGCAGGCAGAATTGGAACATGAAATTTAAGGATGCTACCTCTGCTACTCAAGAAGCGGCTGAGTTTGCAGAACATCCAAGCCTAGCTGCCAAAGATGCTGTAGAAGTTTCAAGGCAATATTGTATTGATGATGGTGGTTCATGCCACTTAGGTTTCAAGGATTAAAGGTTAGAATATGGGCAATCATTTCCTAGAGATAGTAATTTTTCTATTGGCAGGTAGAATTGGAACATGAAATTTAAGGATGCTACCTCTGCTGCTCAAGCAGCGGCTGAGTTTGCAGAACATGCAAGCCTAGCTGCCACAGCTGTTGTAGAACTTTCAAGGCAATATTGTGTTGATGATGGTGGTTCATACCACTTAGGTTTCTTGGATGAAAGGTTGGAACATGGGCAATCATTTCCTGGAGATGGTAATGGTAATTTTTTGTTGGCAGACAGAATTGGAACATGAAATTTAAGGATGCTACCTCTGCTGCTCAAGCATCGGTTGAGTTTGCAGAACATGCAAGCCTAGCTGCCAGAGCTGTTGTAGAACTTTCAATGCAATATTGTGTTGAAGATGGTGGTTCATGCCAATTAGGTTTCAAGGATGAAAGATTGAAACATGGGCAATCATTTCCTGTAGAAGGTAATGGTAATATTTCTGTTAGCAGGCAGAATTGGAACATGAAATTTAAGGATGCTACCTCTGCTACTCAAGAAGCGGCTGAGTTTGCAGAACATGCAAGCCTAGGTGCCAGAGCTGTTGTAGAACTTTCAAGGCAATATTGTGTTGATGATGGTGGTTCATGCCACTTAGGTTTGAAGGATGAAAGGTTGGAACATGGGCAATCATTTCCTGGAGATTGTAATGGTAATTGTTCTGTTGGCAGGCAGAATTGGAACATGAAATTTAAGGATGCTACCTCTGCTACTCAAGCAGCAGCTGACATTGCAGAACATGCAAGCCTAGCTGCCAGAACTGTTGTAGAACTTTCAAGGCAATATTATATTGATGATAGTGGTTCATGCCACTTAGGTTTCAAGGATGAAAGGTTGGATCATGGGCGATCATTTCCTAGAGATGGTAATGGTAATTGTTCTGTTGGCAAGGCAGAATTGGAACATGAAATTTAAGGATGCTACCTCTGCTGCTCAAGTAGCGGCTGACTTTGCAGAACATGCAAGCCTAGCTGCCAGAACTGTTGTAGAACTTTCAAGGCAATATTGTGTTGATGGTGGTGGTTCATGCCACTTAGGTTTCAAGGATGAAAGGTTGGAACATGGGCAATCATTTCCTGGAGATAGTAATGGTAATTTTTCTGTTGGCAGGCAGAATTGGAACATGAAATTTAAGGATGCTACCTCTGCTGCTCAAGCAGCGGCTGACTTTGCAGAACATGCAAGCCTAGGTGCCAGAGTTGGTGGAGAACGTTCAAGGCAATATTCTGTTGATGATGGTGGTTCATGCCACTTAGGTTTCAAGGATGAAAGGTTGGAACATGGGCAATCATTTCCTGGAGATGGTAATGGTAATATTTCTATTGGCAGGAAGAATTGGAACATGAAATTTAAGGATGCTACCTCTGTTGCTCAAGCAGCGGCTGACTTGGCAGAACATGCAAGCCTAGCTGCCACAACTGTTGTAGAACTTTTAAGGCAATATTGTGTTGATGATGGTGGTTCATGCCACTTAGGTTTCAAGGATGAAAGATTAAAACAAGGGCAATCATTTCCTTGAGAAGGTAATGGTAATATTTCTGTTATCAGGCAGAATTGGAACATGAAATTTAAGGATGCTACCTCTGCTACTCAAGCAGCGGCTGAGTTAGCAGAACATGCAACCCTAGCTGCCAGAGCTGTTGTAGAACTTTCAAGGCAATATTGTGTTGAAGATGGTGGTTCGTGCCACTTAGGTTTCAAGGATGAAAGGTTGGAATATGGGCAATCATTTCGTGGTAATGGTAATTTTTCTGTTGGCAGGCAAAATTAGAACATGAAATTTAATGATGCTACCTCTGTTGCTCAAGCAGCGGCTGACTTTGCAGAACATGCAAGCCTAGCTGCCAGAGCTGTTGTAGAATTTTCAAGGCAATATTGTGTTGATGATGGTGGTTCATGCCACTTAGGTTTCAAGGATGAAAGGTTGGAACATAGGCAATCAATTGCTGGAGATGGTAATGGTAATTTTTATGTTTGCAGGCAGAATTGGAACATGAAATTTAAGGATGCTACCTCTGCTACTCAAGAAGCGGCTGAGTTTGCAGAACATCCAAGCCTAGCTGCCAAAGATGCTGTAGAAGTTTCAAGGCAATATTGTATTGATGATGGTGGTTCATGCCACTTAGGTTTCAAGGATTAAAGGTTAGAATATGGGCAATCATTTCCTAGAGATAGTAATTTTTCTATTGGCAGGTAGAATTGGAACATGAAATTTAAGGATGCTACCTCTGCTGCTCAAGCAGCGGCTGAGTTTGCAGAACATGCAAGCCTAGCTGCCACAGCTGTTGTAGAACTTTCAAGGCAATATTGTGTTGATGATGGTGGTTCATACCACTTAGGTTTCTTGGATGAAAGGTTGGAACATGGGCAATCATTTCCTGGAGATGGTAATGGTAATTTTTTGTTGGCAGACAGAATTGGAACATGAAATTTAAGGATGCTACCTCTGCTGCTCAAGCATCGGTTGAGTTTGCAGAACATGCAAGCCTAGCTGCCAGAGCTGTTGTAGAACTTTCAATGCAATATTGTGTTGAAGATGGTGGTTCATGCCAATTAGGTTTCAAGGATGAAAGATTGAAACATGGGCAATCATTTCCTGTAGAAGGTAATGGTAATATTTCTGTTAGCAGGCAGAATTGGAACATGAAATTTAAGGATGCTACCTCTGCTACTCAAGAAGCGGCTGAGTTTGCAGAACATGCAAGCCTAGGTGCCAGAGCTGTTGTAGAACTTTCAAGGCAATATTGTGTTGATGATGGTGGTTCATGCCACTTAGGTTTGAAGGATGAAAGGTTGGAACATGGGCAATCATTTCCTGGAGATTGTAATGGTAATTGTTCTGTTGGCAGGCAGAATTGGAACATGAAATTTAAGGATGCTACCTCTGCTACTCAAGCAGCAGCTGACATTGCAGAACATGCAAGCCTAGCTGCCAGAACTGTTGTAGAACTTTCAAGGCAATATTATATTGATGATGGTGGTTCATGCCACTTAGGTTTCAAGGATGAAAGGTTGGATCATGGGCAATCATTTCCTAGAGATGGTAATGGTAATTTTTCTGTTGGGAGGCAGAATTGGAACATGAAATTTAAGGATGGTACCTACTTTGCTCAAGTAGCGGCTGACTTTGCAGAACATGCAACCCTAGCTGCCAGAGCTGTTGTAGAACTTTCAAGGCAATATTGTGTTGATGATGGTGGTTCGTGCCAATTAGGTTTCAAGGATGAAAGATTGGAACATGGGTAATCATTTCCTGGAGATGGTAATGGTAATATTTCTGTTAGCAGGCAGAATTGAAACATGAAATTTAAGGATGCTACCTCTGCTACTCAAGAAGCGGCTGAGTTTGCTGAACATGCAAGCCTAGATGCCAGAGCTGTTGTAGAACTTTCAAGGCAATATTGTGTTGATTATGGTGGTTCAAGCCTCTTAGTTTTCAAGGATGACAGGTTGGAACATGGGCAATCATTTCTTGGAGATGGTAATGGTAATTGTTCTGTTGGCAGGCAGAATTGGAGCATGAAATTTAAGGATGCTACCTCTGCTGCTCAAGTAGCGGCTGACTTTGCAGAACATGCAAGCCTAGCTGCCAGAACTATTGTAGAACTTTCAAGGCAATATTGTGTTGATGATGGTGGTTAATGCCACTTAGGTTTCAAGGATGAAAGGTTGGAACATGGGCAATCATTTCCTGGAGATGGTAATGGTAATTTTTCTGTTGGCAGGAAGAATTGGAACATGAAATTTAAGGATGCTACCTCTGCTGCTCAAGCAGCGGCTGACTTTGCAGAACATGCAAGCCTAGGTGCCAGAGTTGGTGGAGAACATTCAAGGCAATATTGTGTTGATGATGGTGGTTCATGCCACTTAGGTTTCAAGGAAGAAAGGTTGGAACATGGGCAATCATTTCCTGGAGATGGTAATGGTAATTTTTCTGTTGGCAGGCAGAATTGGAACATGAAATTTAAGGATGCTACCTCTGTTGCTCAAGCAGCGGCTGACTTTGCAGAACATGCAAGCCTAGCTGCCAGAGCTGTTGTAGAATTTTCAATGCAATATTGTGTTGATGATGGTGGTTCATGCCACTTAGGTTTCAAGGATAAAAGGTTGGAACATAGGCAATCAATTGCTGGAGATGGTAATGGTAATTTTTATGTTTGCAGGCAGAATTGGAACATGAAATTTAAGGATGCTACCTTTGCTACTCAAGAAGCGGCTGAGTTTGCAGAACATGCAAGCCTAGCTGCCAAAGCTGTTGTAGAACTTTCAAGGCAATATTGTGTTGATGATGGTGGTTCATGCCACTTAGGTTTCAAGGATTAAAGGTTAGAATATGGGCAATCATTTCCTAGAGATAGTAATTTTTCTATTGGCAGGCAGAATTGGAACATGAAATTTAAGGATGCTACCTCTGCTGCTCAAGCAGCGGCTGAGTTTGCAGAACATGCAAGCCTAGCTGCCACAGCTGTTGTAGAACTTTCAAGGCAATATTGTGTTGATGATGGTGGTTCATACCACTTAGGTTTCTTGGATGAAAGGTTGGAACATGGGCAATCATTTCCTAGAGATGGTAATGGTAATTTTTCTGTTGGCAGGCAGAATTGGAACATGAAATTTAAGGATGCTACCTCTGCTGCTCAAGTATCGGTTGAGTTTACAGAACATGCAAGCCTAGCTGCTAGAGCTGTTGTAGAACTTTCAAGGCAATATTGTGTTGATGATGGTGGTTAATGCCACTTAGGTTTCAAGGATGAAAGGTTGGAACATGGGCAATCATTTCCTGGAGATGGTAATGGTAATTTTTCTGTTGGCAGGAAGAATTGGAACATGAAATTTAAGGATGCTACCTCTGCTGCTCAAGCAGCGGCTGACTTTTCAGAACATGCAAGCCTAGGTGCCAGAGTTGGTGGAGAACATTCAAGGCAATATTGTGTTGATGATGGTGGTTCATGCCACTTAGGTTTCAAGGAAGAAAGGTTGGAACATGGGCAATCATTTCCTGGAGATGGTAATGGTAATTTTTCTGTTGGCAGGCAGAATTGGAACATGAAATTTAAGGATGCTACCTCTGTTGCTCAAGCAGCGGCTGACTTTGCAGAACATGCAAGCCTAGCTGCCAGAGCTGTTGTAGAATTTTCAAGGCAATATTGTGTTGATGATGGTGGTTCATGCCACTTAGGTTTCAAGGAAAAAAGGTTGGAACATAGGCAATCAATTGCTGGAGATGGTAATGGTAATTTTTATGTTTGCAGGCAGAATTGGAACATGAAATTTAAGGATGCTACCTCTGCTACTCAAGAAGCGGCTGAGTTTGCAGAACATGCAAGCCTAGCTGCCAAAGCTGTTGTAGAACTTTCAAGGCAATATTGTGTTGATGATGGTGGTTCATGCCACTTAGGTTTCAAGGATTAAAGGTTAGAATATGGGCAATCATTTCCTAGAGATAGTAATTTTTCTATTGGCAGGCAGAATTGGAACATGAAATTTACGGATGCTACCTCTGCTTCTCAAGCAGCGGCTGAGTTTGCAGAACATGCAAGCCTAGCTGCCACAGCTGTTGTAGAACTTTTAAGGCAATATTGTGTTGATGATGGTGGTTCATACCACTTAGGTTTCTTGGATGAAAGGTTGGAACATGGGCAATCATTTCCTAGAGATGGTAATGGTAATTTTTCTGTTGGCAGGCAGAATTGGAACATGAAATTTAAGGATGCTACCTCTGCTGCTCAAGCATCGGTTGAGTTTACAGAACATGCAAGCCTAGCTGCTAGAGCTGTTGTAGAACTTTCAATGCAATATTGTGTTGAAGATGGTGGTTCTTGCCAATTAGGTTTCAAGGATGAAAGATTGAAACATGGGCAATCATTTCCTGGAGAAGGTAATGGTAATATTTCTGTTAGCAGGCAGAATTGGAACATGAAATTTAAGGATGCTACCTCTGCTACTCAAGAAGCGGCTGAGTTTGCAGAACATGCAAGCCTAGGTGCCAGAGCTTTTGTAGAACTTTCAAGGCAATATTGTGTTGATGATGGTGGTTCATGCCACTTAGGTTTCAAGGATGAAAGGTTGGAACATGGGAAATCATTTCCTGGAGATGGTAATGGTAATTGTTCTGTTGGCAGGCAGAATTGGAACATGAAATTTAAGGATGCTACCTCTGCTACTCAAGCAGCGGCTGACATTGCAGAACATGCAAGCCTAGCTGCCAGAACTGTTGTAGAACTTTCAAGGCAATATTGTGTTGATGATGGTGGTTCAAGCCTCTTAGGTTTCAAGGATGAAAGGTTGGAACATGGGCAATCTTTTCCTAGAGATGGTAATGGTAATTTTTCTGTTGGCAGGCAGAATTGGAACATGAAATTTAAGGATGGTACCTACTTTGCTCAAGTAGCGGCTGACTTTGCAGAACATGCAACCCTAGCTGCCAGAGCTGTTGTGGAACTTTCAAGGCAATATTGTGTTGATGATGGTGGTTCGTGCCAATTAGGTTTCAAGGATGAAAGATTGGAACATGGGTAATCATTTCCTGGAGATGGTAATGGTAATATTTCTGTTACCAGGCAGAATTGGAACATGAAATTTAAGGATGCTACCTCTGCTACTTAAGAAGCGGCTGAGTTTGCTGAACATGCAAGCCTAGATGCCAGAGCTGTTGTAGAACTTTCAAGGCAATATTGTGTTGATGATGGTGGTTCAAGCCTCTTAGTTTTCAAGGATGACAGGTTGGAACATGGGCAATCATTTCCTGGAGATGGTAATGTTAATTGTTCTGTTGGCAGGCAGAATTGGAACATGAAATTTAAGGATGCTACCTCTGCTGCTCAAGCAGCGACTGACTTTGCAGAACATGCAAGCCTAGCTGCCAGAACTGTTGTAGAACTTTCAAGGCAATATTGTGTTGATGATGGTGGTTCATGCCACTTAGGTTTCAAGGATGAAAGGTTGGAACATGGGCAATCATTTCCTGGAGATGGTAATGGTAATTTTTATGTTGGCAGGCAGAATTGGATCATGAAATTTAAGGATGCTACCTCTGCTGCTCAAGCAGCGGCTGACTTTGCAGAACATGCAAGCCTAGGTGCCAGAGTTGGTGGAGAACGTTCAAGGCAATATTGTGTTGATGATGGTGGTTCATGCCACTTAGGTTTCAAGGATGAAAGGTTGGAACATGGGCAATCATTTCCTGGAGATGGTAATGGTAATTTTTCTGTTGGCAGGCAGAATTGGAACATGAAATTTAAGGATGCTACCTC
Organism: Nicotiana tomentosiformis; assembly: GCF_000390325.3. Classification (NCBI taxonomy): domain Eukaryota; kingdom Viridiplantae; phylum Streptophyta; class Magnoliopsida; order Solanales; family Solanaceae; genus Nicotiana; species Nicotiana tomentosiformis. The sequence continues at coordinate 81,558 of NW_027174642.1, forward strand.
TGCTGCTCAAGCATCGGTTGAGTTTGCAGAACATGCAAGCCTAGCTGCCAGAGCTGTTGTAGAACTTTCAATGCAATATTGTGTTGAAGATGGTGGTTCATGCCAATTAGGTTTCAAGGATGAAAGATTGAAACATGGGCAATCATTTCCTGGAGAAGGTAATGGAAATATTTCTGTTAGCAGGCAGAATTGGAACATGAAATTTAAGGATGCTACCTCTGCTACTCAAGAAGCGGCTGAGTTTGCAGAATATGCAAGCCTAGCTACCAAAGCTGTTGTAGAACTTTCAAGGCAATATTGTGTTGATGATGGTGGTTCATGCCACTTAGGTTTCAAGGATTAAAGGTTAGAATATGGGCAATCATTTCCTAGAGATAGTAATTTTTCTATTGGCAGGCAGAATTGGAACATGAAATTTAAGGATGCTACCTCTGCTGCTCAAGCAGCGGCTGAGTTTGCAGAACATGCAAGCCTAGCTGCCACAGCTGTTGTAGAACTTTCAAGGCAATATTGTGTTGATTATGGTGGTTCATACCACTTAGGTTTCTTGGATGAAAGGTTGGAACATGGGCAATCATTTCTTGGTGATGGTAATGTTAATTGTTCTGTTGGCAGGCAGAATTGGAACATGAAATTTAAGGATGCTACCTCTGCTGCTCAAGCAGCGGCTGACTTTGCAGAACATGCAAGCCTAGCTGCCAGAACTGTTGTAGAACTTTCAAGGCAATATTGTGTTGATGATGGTGGTTCATGCCACTTAGGTTTCAAGGATGAAAGGTTGGAACATGGGCAATCATTTCCTGGAGATGGTAATGGTAATTTTTATGTTGGCAGGCAGAATTGGATCATGAAATTTAAGGATGCTACCTCTGCTGCTCAAGCAGTGGCTGACTTTGCAGAACATGCAAGCCTAGGTGCCAGAGTTAGTGGAGAACGTTCAAGGCAATATTGTGTTGATGATGGTGGTTCATGCCACTTAGGTTTCAAGGAAAAAAGGTTGGAACATAGGCAATCAATTGCTGGAGATGGTAATGGTAATTTTTATGTTTGCAGGCAGAATTGGAACATGAAATTTAAGGATGCTACCTCTGCTACTCAAGAAGCGGCTGAGTTTGCAGAACATGCAAGCCTAGCTGCCAAAGCTGTTGTAGAACTTTCAAGGCAATATTGTGTTGATGATGGTGGTTCATGCCACTTAGGTTTCAAGGATTAAAGGTTAGAATATGGGCAATCATTTCCTAGAGATAGTAATTTTTCTATTGGCAGGCAGAATTGGAACATGAAATTTACGGATGCTACCTCTGCTTCTCAAGCAGCGGCTGAGTTTGCAGAACATGCAAGCCTAGCTGCCACAGCTGTTGTAGAACTTTTAAGGCAATATTGTGTTGATGATGGTGGTTCATACCACTTAGGTTTCTTGGATGAAAGGTTGGAACATGGGCAATCATTTCCTAGAGATGGTAATGGTAATTTTTCTGTTGGCAGGCAGAATTGGAACATGAAATTTAAGGATGCTACCTCTGCTGCTCAAGCATCGGTTGAGTTTACAGAACATGCAAGCCTAGCTGCTAGAGCTGTTGTAGAACTTTCAATGCAATATTGTGTTGAAGATGGTGGTTCTTGCCAATTAGGTTTCAAGGATGAAAGATTGAAACATGGGCAATCATTTCCTGGAGAAGGTAATGGTAATATTTCTGTTAGCAGGCAGAATTGGAACATGAAATTTAAGGATGCTACCTCTGCTACTCAAGAAGCGGCTGAGTTTGCAGAACATGCAAGCCTAGGTGCCAGAGCTTTTGTAGAACTTTCAAGGCAATATTGTGTTGATGATGGTGGTTCATGCCACTTAGGTTTCAAGGATGAAAGGTTGGAACATGGGAAATCATTTCCTGGAGATGGTAATGGTAATTGTTCTGTTGGCAGGCAGAATTGGAACATGAAATTTAAGGATGCTACCTCTGCTACTCAAGCAGCGGCTGACATTGCAGAACATGCAAGCCTAGCTGCCAGAACTGTTGTAGAACTTTCAAGGCAATATTGTGTTGATGATGGTGGTTCAAGCCTCTTAGGTTTCAAGGATGAAAGGTTGGAACATGGGCAATCTTTTCCTAGAGATGGTAATGGTAATTTTTCTGTTGGCAGGCAGAATTGGAACATGAAATTTAAGGATGGTACCTACTTTGCTCAAGTAGCGGCTGACTTTGCAGAACATGCAACCCTAGCTGCCAGAGCTGTTGTGGAACTTTCAAGGCAATATTGTGTTGATGATGGTGGTTCGTGCCAATTAGGTTTCAAGGATGAAAGATTGGAACATGGGTAATCATTTCCTGGAGATGGTAATGGTAATATTTCTGTTACCAGGCAGAATTGGAACATGAAATTTAAGGATGCTACCTCTGCTACTTAAGAAGCGGCTGAGTTTGCTGAAAATGCAAGCCTAGATGCCAGAGCTGTTGTAGAACTTTCAAGGCAATATTGTGTTGATGATGGTGGTTCAAGCCTCTTAGTTTTCAAGGATGACAGGTTGGAACATGGGCAATCATTTCCTGGAGATGGTAATGTTAATTGTTCTGTTGGCAGGCAGAATTGGAACATGAAATTTAAGGATGCTACCTCTGCTGCTCAAGCAGCGACTGACTTTGCAGAACATGCAAGCCTAGCTGCCAGAACTGTTGTAGAACTTTCAAGGCAATATTGTGTTGATGATGGTGGTTCATGCCACTTAGGTTTCAAGGATGAAAGGTTGGAACATGGGCAATCATTTCCTGGAGATGGTAATGGTAATTTTTATGTTGGCAGGCAGAATTGGATCATGAAATTTAAGGATGCTACCTCTGCTGCTCAAGCAGTGGCGGACTTTGCAGAACATGCAAGCCTAGGTGCCAGAGTTAGTGGAGAACGTTCAAGGCAATATTGTGTTGATGATGGTGGTTCATGCCACTTAGGTTTCAAGGATGAAAGGTTGGAACATGGGCAATCATTTCCTGGAGATGGTAATGGTAATTTTTCTGTTGGCAGGCAGAATTGGAACATGAAATTTAAGGATGCTACCTCTGCTGCTCAAGCATCGGTTGAGTTTGCAGAACATGCAAGCCTAGCTGCCAGAGCTGTTGTAGAACTTTCAATGCAATATTGTGTTGAAGATGGTGGTTCATGCCAATTAGGTTTCAAGGATGAAAGATTGAAACATGGGCAATCATTTCCTGGAGAAGGTAATGGAAATATTTCTGTTAGCAGGCAGAATTGGAACATGAAATTTAAGGATGCTACCTCTGCTACTCAAGAAGCGGCTGAGTTTGCAGAATATGCAAGCCTAGCTACCAAAGCTGTTGTAGAACTTTCAAGGCAATATTGTGTTGATGATGGTGGTTCATGCCACTTAGGTTTCAAGGATTAAAGGTTAGAATATGGGCAATCATTTCCTAGAGATAGTAATTTTTCTATTGGCAGGCAGAATTGGAACATGAAATTTAAGGATGCTACCTCTGCTGCTCAAGCAGCGGCTGAGTTTGCAGAACATGCAAGCCTAGCTGCCACAGCTGTTGTAGAACTTTCAAGGCAATATTGTGTTGATTATGGTGGTTCATACCACTTAGGTTTCTTGGATGAAAGGTTGGAACATGGGCAATCATTTCTTGGTGATGGTAATGTTAATTGTTCTGTTGGCAGGCAGAATTGGAACATGAAATTTAAGGATGCTACCTCTGCTGCTCAAGCAGCGAGCTGACTTTGCAGAACATGCAAGCCTAGCTGCCAGAACTGTTGTAGAACTTTCAAGGCAATATTGTGTTGATGATGGTGGTTCATGCCACTTAGGTTTCAAGGATGAAAGGTTGGAACATGGGCAATCATTTCCTGGAGATGGTAATGGTAATTTTTATGTTGGCAGGCAGAATTGGATCATGAAATTTAAGGATGCTACCTCTGCTGCTCAAGCAGTGGCTGACTTTGCAGAACATGCAAGCCTAGGTGCCAGAGTTAGTGGAGAACGTTCAAGGCAATATTGTGTTGATGATGGTGGTTCATGCCACTTAGGTTTCAAGGATGAAAGGTTGGAACATGGGCAATCATTTCCTGGAGATGGTAATGGTAATTTTTCTGTTGGCAGGCAGAATTGGAACATGAAATTTAAGGATGCTACCTCTGCTGCTCAAGCATCAGTTGAGTTTGCAGAACATGCAAGCCTAGCTGCCAGAGCTGTTGTAGAACTTTCAATGCAATATTGTGTTGAAGATGGTGGTTCATGCCAATTAGGTTTCAAGGATGAAAGATTGAAACATGGGCAATCATTTCCTGGAGAAGGTAATGGAAATATTTCTGTTAGCAGGCAGAATTGGAACATGAAATTTAAGGATGCTACCTCTGCTACTCAAGAAGTGGCTGAGTTTGCAGAACATGCAAGCCTAGCTACCAAAGCTGTTGTAGAACTTTCAAGGCAATATTGTGTTGATGATGGTGGTTCATGCCACTTAGGTTTCAAGGATTAAAGGTTAGAATATGGGCAATCATTTCCTAGAGATAGTAATTTTTCTATTGGCAGGCAGAATTGGAACATGAAATTTAAGGATGCTACCTCTGCTGCTCAAGCAGCGGCTGAGTTTGCAGAACATGCAAGCCTAGCTGCCACAGCTGTTGTAGAACTTTCAAGGCAATATTGTGTTGATTATGGTGGTTCATACCACTTAGGTTTCTTGGATGAAAGGTTGGAACATGGGCAATCATTTCCTAGAGATGGTAATGGTAATTTTTCTGTTGGCAGGCAGAATTGGAACATGAAATTTAAGGATGGTACCTACTTTGCTCAAGTAGCGGCTGACTTTGCAGAACATGCAACCCTAGCTGCCAGAGCTGTTGTGGAACTTTCAAGGCAATATTGTGTTGATGATGGTGGTTCGTGCCAATTAGGTTTCAAGGATGAAAGATTGGAACATGGGTAATCATTTCCTGGAGATGGTAATGGTAATATTTCTGTTAGCAGGCAGAATTGGAACATGAAATTTAAGGATGCTACCTCTGCTACTCAAGAAGCGGCTGAGTTTGCTGAACATGCAAGCCTAGATGCCCGAGCTGTTGTAGAGCTTTCAAGGCAATATTGTGTTGATGATGGTGGTTCAAGCCTCTTAGTTTTCAAGGATGACAGGTTGGAACATGGGCAATCATTTCCTGGAGATGGTAATGTTAATTGTTCTGTTGGCAGGCAGAATTGGAACATGAAATTTAAGGATGCTACCTCTGCTGCTCAAGCAGCGGCTGACTTTGCAGAACATGCAAGCCTAGCTGCCAGAACTGTTGTAGAACTTTCAAGGCAATATTGTGTTGATGATGGTGGTTCATGCCACTTAGGTTTCAAGGATGAAAGGTTGGAACATGGGCAATCATTTCCTGGAGATGGTAATGGTAGTTTTTATGTTGGCAGGCATAATTGGATCATGAAATTTAAGGATGCTACCTCTGCTGCTCAAGCAGTGGCTGACTTTGCAGAACATGCAAGCCTAGGTGCCAGAGTTGGTGGAGAACATTCAAGGCAATATTGTGTTGATGATGGTGGTTCATGCCACTTAGGTTTCAAGGATGAAAGGTTGGAACATGGGCAATCATTTCCTGGAGATGGTAATGGTAATTTTTCTGTTGGCAGGCAGAATTGGAACATGAAATTTAAGGATGCTACCTCTGCTGCTCAAGCATCGGTTGAGTTTGCAGAACATGCAAGCCTAGCTGCCAGAGCTGTTGTAGAACTTTCAATGCAATATTGTGTTGAAGATGGTGGTTCATGCCAATTAGGTTTCAAGGATGAAAGATTGAAACATGGGCAATCATTTCCGGGAGAAGGTAATGGTAATATTTCTATTAGCAGGCAGAATTGGAACATGAAATTTAAGGATGCTACCTCTGCTACTCAAGAAGCGGCTGAGTTTGCAGAATATGCAAGCCTAGCTACCAAAGCTGTTGTAAAACTTTCAAGGCAATATTGTGTTGATGATGGTGGTTCATGCCACTTAGGTTTCAAGGATTAAAGGTTAGAATATGGGCAATCATTTCCTAGAGATAGTAATTTTTCTATTGGCAGGCAGAATTGGAACATGAAATTTAAGGATGCTACCTCTGCTGCTCAAGCAGCGGCTGAGTTTGCAGAACATGCAAGCCTAGCTGCCACAGCTGTTGTAGAACTTTCAAGACAATATTGTGTTGATTATGGTGGTTCATACCACTTAGGTTTCTTGGATGAAAGGTTGGAACATGGGCAATCATTTCCTAGAGATGGTAATGGTAATTTTTCTGTTGGCAGGCAGAATTGGAACATGAAATTTAAGGATGCTACCTCTGCTGCTCAAGCATCGGTTGAGTTTGCAGAACATGCAAGCCTAGCTGCCAGAGCTTTTGTAGAACTTTCAATGCAATATTGTGTTGAAGATGGTGGTTCATGCTAATTAGGTTTCAAGGATGAAAGATTGAAACATGGGCAATCATTTCCTGGAGAAGGTAATGGTAATATTTCTGTTAGCAGGCAGAATTGGAACATGAAATTTAAGGATGCTACCTCTGCTACTCAAGAAGCGGCTGAGTTTGCAGAACATGCAAGCCTAGGTGCCAGAGCTGTTGTAGAACTTTCAAGGCAATATTGTGTTGATGATGGTGGTTCATGCCACTTAGGTTTCAAGGATGAAAGGTTGGAACATGGGCAATCATTTCCTGGAGATGGTAATGGTAATTGTTCTGTTGGCAGGCAGAATTGGAACATGAAATTTAAGGATGCTACCTCTGCTACTCAAGCAGCGGCTGACATTGCAGAACATGCAAGCCTAGCTGCCAGAACTGTTGTAGAACTTTCAAGGCAATATTGTGTTGATGATGGTGGTTCAAGCCTCTTAGGTTTCAAGGATGAAAGGTTGGAACATGGGCAATCATTTCCTAGAGATGGTAATGGTAATTTTTCTGTTGGCACGCAGAATTGGAACGTGAAATTTAAGGATGGTACCTCTGCTGCTCAAGCATCGGTTGAGTTTGCAGAACATGCAAGCCTAGCTGCCAGAGCTGTTGTAGAACTTTCAATGCAATATTGTGTTGAAGATGGTGGTTCATGCCAATTAGGTTTCAAGGATGAAAGATTGAAACATGGGCAATCATTTCCTGGAGAAGGTAATGGTAATATTTCTATTAGCAGGCAGAATTGGAACATGAAATTTAAGGATGCTACCTCTGCTACTCAAGAAGCGGCTGAGTTTGCAGAACATGCAAGCCTAGCTACCAAAGCTGTTGTAAAACTTTCAAGGCAATATTGTGTTGATGATGGTGGTTCATGCCACTTAGGTTTCAAGGATTAAAGGTTAGAATATGGGCAATCATTTCCTAGAGATAGTAATTTTTCTATTGGCAGGCAGAATTGGAACATGAAATTTAAGGATGCTACCTCTGCTGCTCAAGCAGCGGCTGAGTTTGCAGAACATGCAAGCCTAGCTGCCACAGCTGTTGTAGAACTTTCAAGGCAATATTGTGTTGATTATGGTGGTTCATACCACTTAGGTTTCTTGGATGAAAGGTTGGAACATGGGCAATCATTTCCTAGGGATGGTAATGGTAATTTTTCTGTTGGCAGGCAGAATTGGAACATGAAATTTAAGGATGCTACCTCTGCTGCTCAAGCATCGGTTGAGTTTGCAGAACATGCAAGCCTAGCTGCCAGAGCTGTTGTAGAACTTTCAATGCAATATTGTGTTGAAGATGGTGGTTCATGCCAATTAGGTTTCAAGGATGAAAGATTGAAACATGGGCAATCATTTCCTGGAGAAGGTAATGGTAATATTTCTGTTAGCAGGCAGAATTGGAACATGAAATTTAAGGATGCTACCTCTGCTACTCAAGAAGCGGCTGAGTTTGCAGAACATGCAAGCCTAGGTGCCAGAGCTGTTGTAGAACTTTCAAGGCAATATTGTGTTGATGATGGTGGTTCATGCCACTTAGGTTTCAAGGATGAAAGGTTGGAACATGGGCAATCATTTCCTGGAGATGGTAATGGTAATTGTTCTGTTGGCAGGCAGAATTGGAACATGAAATTTAAGGATGCTACCTCTGCTACTCAAGCAGCGGCTGACATTGCAGAACATGCAAGCCTAGCTGCCAGAACTGTTGTAGAACTTTCAAGGCAATATTGTGTTGATGATGGTGGTTCAAGCCTCTTAGGTTTCAAGGATGAAAGGTTGGAACATGGGCAATCATTTCCTAGAGATGGTAATGGTAATTTTTCTGTTGGCACGCAGAATTGGAACGTGAAATTTAAGGATGGTACCTACTTCGCTCAAGTAGCAGCTGACTTTGCAGAACATGCAACCCTAGCTGCCAGAGCTGTTGTAGAACTTTCAAGGCAATATTGTGTTGATGATGGTTGTTCGTGCCAATTAGGTTTCAAGGATGAAAGATTGGAACATGGGTAATCATTTCCTGGAGATGGTAATGGTAATTTTTCTGTTGGCAGGCAGAATTGGAACATGAAATTTAAGGATGCTACCTCTGCTGCTCAAGCATCAGTTGAGTTTGCAGAACATGCAAGCCTAGCTGCCAGAGCTGTTGTAGAACTTTCAATGCAATATTGTGTTGAAGATGGTGGTTCATGCCAATTAGGTTTCAAGGATGAAAGATTGAAACATGGGCAATCATTTCCTGGAGAAGGTAATGGAAATGTTTCTGTTAGCAGGCAGAATTGGAACATGAAATTTAAGGATGCTACCTCTGCTACTCAAGAAGCGGCTGAGTTTGCAGAACATGCAAGCCTAGCTGCCAAAGCTGTTGTAGAACTTTCAAGGCAATATTGTGTTGATGATGGTGGTTCATGCCACTTAGGTTTCAAGGATTAAAGGTTAGAATATGGGCAATCATTTCCTAGAGATAGTAATTTTTCTATTGGCAGGCAGAATTGGAACATGAAATTTAAGGATGCTACCTCTGCTGCTCAAGCAGCGGCTGAGTTTGCAGAACATGCAAGCCTAGCTGCCACAGCTGTTGTAGAACTTTCAAGGCAATATTGTGTTGATTATGGTGGTTCATACCACTTAGGTTTCTTGGATGAAAGGTTGGAACATGGGCAATCATTTCCTAGAGATGGTAATGGTAATTTTTCTGTTGGCAGGCAGAATTGGAACATGAAATTTAAGGATGGTACCTACTTTGCTCAAGTAGCGGCTGACTTTGCAGAACATGCAACCCTAGCTGCCAGAGCTGTTGTGGAACTTTCAAGGCAATATTGTGTTGATGATGGTGGTTCGTGCCAATTAGGTTTCAAGGATGAAAGATTGGAACATGGGTAATCATTTCCTGGAGATGGTAATGGTAATATTTCTGTTAGCAGGCAGAATTGGAACATGAAATTTAAGGATGCTACCTCTGCTACTCAAGAAGCGGCTGAGTTTGCTGAACATGCAAGCCTAGATGCCCGAGCTGTTGTAGAGCTTTCAAGGCAATATTGTGTTGATGATGGTGGTTCAAGCCTCTTAGTTTTCAAGGATGACAGGTTGGAACATGGGCAATCATTTCCTGGAGATGGTAATGTTAATTGTTCTGTTGGCAGGCAGAATTGGAACATGAAATTTAAGGATGCTACCTCTGCTGCTCAAGCAGCGACTGACTTTGCAGAACATGCAAGCCTAGCTGCCAGAACTGTTGTAGAACTTTCAAGGCAATATTGTGTTGATGATGGTGGTTCATGCCACTTAGGTTTCAAGGATGAAAGGTTGGAACATGGGCAATCATTTCCTGGAGATGGTAATGGTAGTTTTTATGTTGGCAGGCATAATTGGATCATGAAATTTAAGGATGCTACCTCTGCTGCTCAAGCAGTGGCTGACTTTGCAGAACATGCAAGCCTAGGTGCCAGAGTTGGTGGAGAACATTCAAGGCAATATTGTGTTGATGATGGTGGTTCATGCCACTTAGGTTTCAAGGATGAAAGGTTGGAACATGGGCAATCATTTCCTGGAGATGGTAATGGTAATTTTTCTGTTGGCAGGCAGAATTGGAACATGAAATTTAAGGATGCTACCTCTGCTGCTCAAGCATCGGTTGAGTTTGCAGAACATGCAAGCCTAGCTGCCAGAGCTGTTGTAGAACTTTCAATGCAATATTGTGTTGAAGATGGTGGTTCATGCCAATTAGGTTTCAAGGATGAAAGATTGAAACATGGGCAATCATTTCCTGGAGAAGGTAATGGTAATATTTCTATTAGCAGGCAGAATTGGAACATGAAATTTAAGGATGCTACCTCTGCTACTCAAGAAGCGGCTGAGTTTGCAGAATATGCAAGCCTAGCTACCAAAGCTGTTGTAAAACTTTCAAGGCAATATTGTGTTGATGATGGTGGTTCATGCCACTTAGGTTTCAAGGATTAAAGGTTAGAATATGGGCAATCATTTCCTAGAGATAGTAATTTTTCTATTGGCAGGCAGAATTGGAACATGAAATTTAAGGATGCTACCTCTGCTGCTCAAGCAGCGGCTGAGTTTGCAGAACATGCAAGCCTAGCTGCCACAGCTGTTGTAGAACTTTCAAGACAATATTGTGTTGATTATGGTGGTTCATACCACTTAGGTTTCTTGGATGAAAGGTTGGAACATGGGCAATCATTTCCTAGAGATGGTAATGGTAATTTTTCTGTTGGCAGGCAGAATTGGAACATGAAATTTAAGGATGCTACCTCTGCTGCTCAAGCATCGGTTGAGTTTGCAGAACATGCAAGCCTAGCTGCCAGAGCTGTTGTAGAACTTTCAATGCAATATTGTGTTGAAGATGGTGGTTCATGCCAATTAGGTTTCAAGGATGAAAGATTGAAACATGGGCAATCATTTCCTGGAGAAGGTAATGGTAATATTTCTGTTAGCAGGCAGAATTGGAACATGAAATTTAAGGATGCTACCTCTGCTACTCAAGAAGCGGCTGAGTTTGCAGAACATGCAAGCCTAGGTGCCAGAGCTGTTGTAGAACTTTCAAGGCAATATTGTGTTGATGATGGTGGTTCATGCCACTTAGGTTTCAAGGATGAAAGGTTGGAACATGGGCAATCATTTCCTGGAGATGGTAATGGTAATTGTTCTGTTGGCAGGCAGAATTGGAACATGAAATTTAAGGATGCTACCTCTGCTACTCAAGCAGCGGCTGACATTGCAGAACATGCAAGCCTAGCTGCCAGAACTGTTGTAGAACTTTCAAGGCAATATTGTGTTGATGATGGTGGTTCAAGCCTCTTAGGTTTCAAGGATGAAAGGTTGGAACATGGGCAATCATTTCCTAGAGATGGTAATGGTAATTTTTCTATTGGCACGCAGAATTGGAACATGAAATTTAAGGATGCTACCTCTGCTGCTCAAGCATCGGTTGAGTTTGCAGAACATGCAAGCCTAGCTGCCAGAGCTGTTGTAGAACTTTCAATGCAATATTGTGTTGAAGATGGTGGTTCATGCCAATTAGGTTTCAAGGATGAAAGATTGAAACATGGGCAATCATTTCCTGGAGAAGGTAATGGTAATATTTCTATTAGCAGGCAGAATTGGAACATGAAATTTAAGGATGCTACCTCTGCTACTCAAGAAGCGGCTGAGTTTGCAGAACATGCAAGCCTAGCTACCAAAGCTGTTGTAAAACTTTCAAGGCAATATTGTGTTGATGATGGTGGTTCATGCCACTTAGGTTTCAAGGATTAAAGGTTAGAATATGGGCAATCATTTCCTAGAGATAGTAATTTTTCTATTGGCAGGCAGAATTGGAACATGAAATTTAAGGATGCTACCTCTGCTGCTCAAGCAGCGGCTGAGTTTGCAGAACATGCAAGCCTAGCTGCCACAGCTGTTGTAGAACTTTCAAGACAATATTGTGTTGATTATGGTGGTTCATACCACTTAGGTTTCTTGGATGAAAGGTTGGAACATGGGCAATCATTTCCTAGGGATGGTAATGGTAATTTTTCTGTTGGCAGGCAGAATTGGAACATGAAATTTAAGGATGCTACCTCTGCTGCTCAAGCATCGGTTGAGTTTGCAGAACATGCAAGCCTAGCTGCCAGAGCTTTTGTAGAACTTTCAATGCAATATTGTGTTGAAGATGGTGGTTCATGCCAATTAGGTTTCAAGGATGAAAGATTGAAACATGGGCAATCATTTCCTGGAGAAGGTAATGGTAATATTTCTGTTAGCAGGCAGAATTGGAACATGAAATTTAAGGATGCTACCTCTGCTACTCAAGAAGCGGCTGAGTTTGCAGAACATGCAAGCCTAGGTGCCAGAGCTGTTGTAGAACTTTCAAGGCAATATTGTGTTGATGATGGTGGTTCATGCCACTTAGGTTTCAAGGATGAAAGGTTGGAACATGGGCAATCATTTCCTGGAGATGGTAATGGTAATTGTTCTGTTGGCAGGCAGAATTGGAACATGAAATTTAAGGATGCTACCTCTGCTACTCAAGCAGCGGCTGACATTGCAGAACATGCAAGCCTAGCTGCCAGAACTGTTGTAGAACTTTCAAGGCAATATTGTGTTGATGATGGTGGTTCAAGCCTCTTAGGTTTCAAGGATGAAAGGTTGGAACATGGGCAATCATTTCCTAGAGATGGTAATGGTAATTTTTCTGTTGGCACGCAGAATTGGAACGTGAAATTTAAGGATGGTACCTCTGCTGCTCAAGCATCGGTTGAGTTTGCAGAACATGCAAGCCTAGCTGCCAGAGCTGTTGTAGAACTTTCAATGCAATATTGTGTTGAAGATGGTGGTTCATGCCAATTAGGTTTCAAGGATGAAAGATTGAAACATGGGCAATCATTTCCTGGAGAAGGTAATGGTAATATTTCTATTAGCAGGCAGAATTGGAACATGAAATTTAAGGATGCTACCTCTGCTACTCAAGAAGCGGCTGAGTTTGCAGAACATGCAAGCCTAGCTACCAAAGCTGTTGTAAAACTTTCAAGGCAATATTGTGTTGATGATGGTGGTTCATGCCACTTAGGTTTCAAGGATTAAAGGTTAGAATATGGGCAATCATTTCCTAGAGATAGTAATTTTTCTATTGGCAGGCAGAATTGGAACATGAAATTTAAGGATGCTACCTCTGCTGCTCAAGCAGCGGCTGAGTTTGCAGAACATGCAAGCCTAGCTGCCACAGCTGTTGTAGAACTTTCAAGACAATATTGTGTTGATTATGGTGGTTCATACCACTTAGGTTTCTTGGATGAAAGGTTGGAACATGGGCAATCATTTCCTAGGGATGGTAATGGTAATTTTTCTGTTGGCAGGCAGAATTGGAACATGAAATTTAAGGATGCTACCTCTGCTGCTCAAGCATCGGTTGAGTTTGCAGAACATGCAAGCCTAGCTGCCAGAGCTTTTGTAGAACTTTCAATGCAATATTGTGTTGAAGATGGTGGTTCATGCCAATTAGGTTTCAAGGATGAAAGATTGAAACATGGGCAATCATTTCCTGGAGAAGGTAATGGTAATATTTCTGTTAGCAGGCAGAATTGGAACATGAAATTTAAGGATGCTACCTCTGCTACTCAAGAAGCGGCTGAGTTTGCAGAACATGCAAGCCTAGGTGCCAGAGCTGTTGTAGAACTTTCAAGGCAATATTGTGTTGATGATGGTGGTTCATGCCACTTAGGTTTCAAGGATGAAAGGTTGGAACATGGGCAATCATTTCCTGGAGATGGTAATGGTAATTGTTCTGTTGGCAGGCAGAATTGGAACATGAAATTTAAGGATGCTACCTCTGCTACTCAAGCAGCGGCTGACATTGCAGAACATACAAGCCTAGCTGCCAGAACTGTTGTAGAACTTTCAAGGCAATATTGTGTTGATGATGGTGGTTCAAGCCTCTTAGGTTTCAAGGATGAAAGGTTGGAACATGGGCAATCATTTCCTAGAGATGGTAATGGTAATTTTTCTGTTGGCACGCAGAATTGGAACGTGAAATTTAAGGATGGTACCTACTTCGCTCAAGTAGCAGCTGACTTTGCAGAACATGCAACCCTAGCTGCCAGAGCTGTTGTAGAACTTTCAAGGCAATATTGTGTTGATGATGGTTGTTCGTGCCAATTAGGTTTCAAGGATGAAAGATTGGAACATGGGTAATCATTTCCTGGAGATGGTAATGGTAATTTTTCTGTTGGCAGGCAGAATTGGAACATGAAATTTAAGGATGCTACCTCTGCTGCTCAAGCATCGGTTGAGTTTGTAGAACATGCAAGCCTAGCTGCCAGAGCGGTTGTAGAACTTTCAATGCAATGTTGTGTTGAAGATGGTGGTTCATGCCAATTAGGTTTCAAGGATGAAAGATTGAAACATGGGCAATCATTTCCTAGAGAAGGTAATGGTAATATTTCTGTTAGCAGGCAGAATTGGAACATGAAATTTAAGGATGCTACCTCTGCTACTCAAGAAGCGGCTGAGGTTGCAGAACATGCAAGCCTAGTTGCCAGGGCTGTTGTAGAACTTTCAAGGCAATATTGTGTTGATGATAGTGGTTCATGCCACTTAGGTTTCAAGGATGAAAGGTTGGAACATGGGCAATCATTTCCTGGAGATGGTAATGGTAATTTTTCTGTTGACGGGCAGAATTGGAACATGAAATTTAAGGATGCTACCTCTGCTGCTCAAGCAGCGGCTCAGTTTGCAGAACATGCAAGCCTAGCTACCAGAGCTGTTGGAGAACTTTCAAGGCAATATTGTGTTGATGATGGTGGTTCATGCCACTTAGGTTTCAAGGATGAAAGGTTGGAACATGGGCAATCATTTCCTAGAGAAGGTAATGGTAATTTTTCTGTTGGCAGGCAGAATTGGAACATGAAATTTAAGGATGGTACCTACTTTGCTCAAGTAGCGGCTGACTTTGCAGAACATGCAACCCTAGCTGCCAGAGCTGTTGTAGAACTTTCAAGGCAATATTATGTTGAAGATGGTGGTTCGTGCCACTTAGGTTTCAAGGATGAAAGGTTGGAATATGGACAATCATTTCGTGGTAATGGTAATTTTTCTGTTTGCAGGCAGAATTAGAACATGAAATTTAAGGATGCTACCTCTGTTGCTCAAGCAGTGGCTGAGTTTGCAGAACATGCAAGCCTAGCTGCTAGAGCTATTGTAGAACTTTCAAGGCAATATTGTATTGATGATGGTGGTTCATGCCACTTAGGTTTCTAGGATGAAAGGTTGGAACATGGGCAATCATTTCCTGGAGATGGTAATGGTAGGTTTTCTGTTGGCAGGCAAAATTGGAACATGAAATTTAAGGATTCTACCTCTGTTGCTCAAGTAGCGACTGAGCTTGCAGAACATGCAAGCCTAGCTGCTAGAGCTGTTATAGAACTTTCAAGGCAATATTGTGCTGATGATGGTGGTTCATGCCACTTAGGTTTCAAGGATGAAAGGTTGGAACATGGGAAATCATTTCCTGGAGATGGTAATGGTAATTCTTCTGTTGGCAGGCAGAATTGGAACATGAAATTTAAGGATGCTACCTCTGCTGCTCAAGCAGCGGCTGACTTTGCAGAACATGCAAGCCTAGCTGCCAGAACTGTTGTAGATCTTTCAAGGCAATATTGTGTTGATGATGGTGGTTCCAGCCTCTTAGGTTTCAAGGATGACAGGTTGGTTGCAATCATTTCCTAGAGATGGTAATGGTAATTTTTCTGTTGGTAGGCAGAATTGGAACATGAAATTTAAGGATGCTACCTCTGCTGCTCAAGCATCGGTTGACTTTGCAGAACATGCAAGCCTAGCTGCCAAAGCTGTTGTAGAACTTTCAAGGCAATATTGTGTTGATGATGGTGGTTCATGCCACTTAGGTTTCATGGATTAAAGGTTAGATTATGGGCAATCATTTCCTAGAGATAGTAATTTTTCTATTGGCAGGCAGAATTGGAACATGAAATTTAAGGATGCTACCTCTGCTGCTCAAGCAGCGGCTGAGTTTGCAGAACATGCAAGCCTAGCTGCCACAGCTGTTGTAGAACTTTCAAGACAATATTGTGTTGATTATGGTGGTTCATACCACTTAGGTTTCTTGGATGAAAGGTTGGAACATGGGCAATCATTTCCTAGAGATGGTAATGGTAATTTTTCTGTTGGCAGGCAGAATTGGAACATGAAATTTAAGGATGCTACCTCTGCTGCTAAAGCATCGGTTGAGTTTGCAGAACATGCAAGCCTAGCTGCCAGAGCTTTTGTAGAACTTTCAATGCAATATTGTGTTGAAGATGGTGGTTCATGCCAATTAGGTTTCAAGGATGAAAGATTGAAACATGGGCAATCATTTCCTGGAGAAGGTAATGGTAATATTTCTGTTAGCAGGCAGAATTGGAACATGAAATTTAAGGATGCTACCTCTGCTACTCAAGAAGCGGCTGAGTTTGCAGAACATGCAAGCCTAGGTGCCAGAGCTGTTGTAGAACTTTCAAGGCAATATTGTGTTGATGATGGTGGTTCATGCCACTTAGGTTTCAAGGATGAAAGGTTGGAACATGGGCAATCATTTCCTGGAGATGGTAATGGTAATTGTTCTGTTGGCAGGCAGAATTGGAACATGAAATTTAAGGATGCTACCTCTGCTACTCAAGTAGCGGCTGACGTTGCAGAACATGCAAGCCTAGCTGCCAGAACTGTTGTAGAACTTTCAAGGCAATATTGTGTTGATGATGGTGGTTCAAGCCTCTTAGGTTTCAAGGATGAAAGGATGGAACATGGGCAATCATTTCCTAGAGATGGTAATGGTAATTTATCTGTTGGCACGCAGAATTGGAACGTGAAATTTAAGGATGGTACCTACTTTGCTCAAGTAGCGGCTGACTTTGCAGAACATGCAACCCTAGCTGCCAGAGCTGTTGTAGAACTTTCAAGGCAATATTGTGTTGATGATGGTTGTTCGTGCCATTTAGGTTTCAAGGATGAAAGATTGGAACATGGGTAATCATTTCCTGGAGATGGTAATGGTAATTTTTCTGTTGGCAGGCAGAATTGGAACATGAAATTTAAGGATGCTACCTCTGCTGCTCAAGCATCGGTTGAGTTTGCAGAACATGCAAGCCTAGCTGCCAGAGCGGTTGTAGAACTTTCAATGCAATATTGTGTTGAAGATGGTGGTTCATGCCAATTAGGTTTCAAGGATGAAAGATTGAAACATGGGCAATCATTTCCTAGAGAAGGTAATGGTAATATTTCTGTTAGCAGGCAGAATTGGAACATGAAATTTAAGGATGCTACCTCTGCTACTCAAGAAGCGGCTGAGTTTGCAGAACATGCAAGCCTAGTTGCCAGAGCTGTTGTAGAACTTTCAAGGCAATATTGTGTTGATGATAGTGGTTCATGCCACTTAGGTTTCAAGGATGAAAGGTTGGAACATGGGCAATCATTTCCTGGAGATGGTAATGGTAATTTTTCTGTTGACGGGCAGAATTGGAACATGAAATTTAAGGATGCTACCTCTGCTGCTCAAGCAGCGGCTCAGTTTGCAGAACATGCAAGCCTAGCTGCCAGAGCTGTTGGAGAACTTTCAAGGCAATATTGTGTTGATGATGGTGGTTCATGCCACTTAGGTTTCAAGGATGAAAGGTTGGAACATGGGCAATCATTTCCTAGAGATGGTAATGGTAATTTTTCTGTTGGCAGGCAGAATTGGAACATGAAATTTAAGGATGGTACCTACTTTGCTCAAGTAGCGGCTGACTTTGCAGAACATGCAACCCTAGCTGCCAGAGCTGTTGTAGAACTTTCAAGGCAATATTATGTTGAAGATGGTGGTTCGTGCCACTTAGGTTTCAAGGATGAAAGGTTAGAATATGGGCAATCATTTCGTGGTAATGGTAATTTTTCTGTTTGCAGGCAGAATTAGAACATGAAATTTAAGGATGCTACCTCTGTTGCTCAAGCAGTGGCTGAGTTTGCAGAACATTCAAGCCTAGCTGCTAGAGCTATTGTAGAACTTTCAAGGCAATATTGTATTGATGATGGTGGTTCATGCCACTTAGGTTTCTAGGATGAAAGGTTGGAACATGGGCAATCATTTCCTGGAGATGGTAATGGTAGGTTTTCTGTTGGCAGGCAGAATTGGAACATGAAATTTAAGGATTTTACCTCTGTTGCTCAAGTAGCGACTGAGTTTGCAGAACATGCAAGCCTAGCTGCTAGAGCTGTTATAGAACTTTCAAGGCAATATTGTGCTGATGATGGTGGTTCATGCCACTTAGGTTTCAAGGATGAAAGGTTGGAACATGGGAAATCATTTCCTGGAGATGGTAATGGTAATTCTTCTGTTGGCAGGCAGAATTGGAACATGAAATTTAAGGATGCTACCTCTGCTGCTCAAGCAGCGGCTGACTTTGCAGAACATGCAAGCCTAGCTGCCAGAACTGTTGTAGATCTTTCAAGGCAATATTGTGTTGATGATGGTGGTTCCAGCCTCTTAGGTTTCAAGGATGACAGGTTGGTTGCAATCATTTCCTAGAGATAGTAATGGTAATTTTTCTGTTGGTAGGCAGAATTGGAACATGAAATTTAAGGATGCTACCTCTGCTGCTCAAGCATCGGTTGACTTTGCAGAACATGCAAGCCTAGCTGCCAAAGCTGTTGTAGAACTTTCAAGGCAATATTGTGTTGATGATGGTGGTTCATGCCACTTAGGTTTCATGGATTAAAGGTTAGATTATGGGCAATCATTTCCTAGAGATAGTAATTTTTCTATTGGCAGGCAGAATTGGAACATGAAATTTAAGGATGCTACCTCTGCTGCTCAAGCAGCGGCTGAGTTTGCAGAACATGCAAGCCTAGCTGCCACAGCTGTTGTAGAACTTTCAAGAAAATATTGTGTTGATTATGGTGGTTCATACCACTTAGGTTTCTTGGATGAAAGGTTGGAACATGGGCAATCATTTCCTAGAGATGGTAATGGTAATTTTTCTGTTGGCAGGCAGAATTGGAACATGAAATTTAAGGATGCTACCTCTGCTGCTCAAGCATCGGTTGAGTTTGCAGAACATGCAAGCCTAGCTGCCAGAGCTTTTGTAGAACTTTCAATGCAATATTGTGTTGAAGATGGTGGTTCATGCCAATTAGGTTTCAAGGATGAAAGATTGAAACATGGGCAATCATTTCCTGGAGAAGGTAATGGTAATATTTCTGTTAGCAGGCAGAATTGGAACATGAAATTTAAGGATGCTACCTCTGCTACTCAAGAAGCGGCTGAGTTTGCAGAACATGCAAGCCTAGGTGCCAGAGCTGTTGTAGAACTTTCAAGGCAATATTGTGTTGATGATGGTGGTTCATGCCACTTAGGTTTCAAGGATGAAAGGTTGGAACATGGGCAATCATTTCCTAGAGATGGTAATGGTAATTGTTCTGTTGGCAGGCAGAATTGGAACATGAAATTTAAGGATGCTCCCTCTGCTACTCAAGCAGCGGCTGACATTGCAAAACATGCAAGCCTAGCTGCCAGAACTGTTGTAGAACTTTCAAGGCAATATTGTGTTGATGATGGTGGTTCAAGCCTCTTAGGTTTCAAGGATGAAAGGATGGAACATGGGCAATCATTTCCTAGAGATGGTAATGGTAATTTTTCTGTTGGCACGCAGAATTGGAACGTGAAATTTAAGGATGGTACCTACTTTGCTCAAGTAGCGGCTGACTTTGCAGAACATGCAACCCTAGCTGCCAGAGCTGTTGTAGAACTTTCAAGGCAATATTGTGTTGATGATGGTTGTTCGTGCCAATTAGGTTTCAAGGATGAAAGATTGGAACATGGGTAATCATTTCCTGGAGATGGTAATGGTAATTTTTCTGTTGGCAGGCAGAATTGGAACATGAAATTTAAGGATGCTACCTCTGCTGCTCAAGCATCGGTTGAGTTTGCAGAACATGCAAGCCTAGCTGCCAGAGCGGTTGTAGAACTTTCAATGCAATATTGTGTTGAAGATGGTGGTTCATGCCAATTAGGTTTCAAGGATGAAAGATTGAAACATGGGCAATCATTTCCTAGAGAAGGTAATGGTAATATTTCTGTTAGGAGGCAGAATTGGAACATGAAATTTAAGGATGCTACCTCTGCTACTCAAGAAGCGGCTGAGTTTGCAGAACATGCAAGCCTAGTTGCTAGAGCTGTTGTAGAACTTTCAAGGCAATATTGTGTTGATGATAGTAGTTCATGCCACTTAGGTTTCAAGGATGAAAGGTTGGAACATGGGCAATCATTTCCTAGAGAAGGTAATGGTAATATTTCTGTTAGCAGGGAGAATTGGAACATGAAATTTAAGGATGCTACCTCTGCTGCTCAAGCAGCGGCTCAGTTTGCAGAACATGCAAGCCTAGCTGCCAGAGCTGTTGGAGAACTTTCAAGGCAATATTGTGTTGATGATGGTGGTTCATGCCACTTAGGTTTCAAGGATGAAAGGTTGGAACATGGGCAATCATTTCCTGGAGATGGTAATGGTAATTTTTCTGATGGCAGGCAGAATTGGAACATGAAATTTAAGGATGGTACCTACTTTGCTCAAGTAGCGGCTGACTTTGCAGAACATGCAACCCTAGCTGCCAGAGCTGTTGTAGAACTTTCAAGGCAATATTATGTTGAAGATGGTGGTTCGTGCCACTTAGGTTTCAAGGATGAAAGGTTGGAATATGGGCAATCATTTCGTGGTAATGGTAATTTTTCTGTTTGCAGGCAGAATTAGAACATGAAATTTAAGGATGCTACCTCTGTTGCTCAAGCAGTGGCTGAGTTTGCAGAATATGCAAGCCTAGCTGCTAGAGCTATTGTAGAACTTTCAAGGCAATATTGTGCTGATGATGGTGGTTCATGCCACTTAGGTTTCAAGGATGAAAGGTTGGAACATGGGCAATCATTTCCTGGAGATGGTAATGGTAATTCTTCTGTTGGCAGGCAGAATTGGAACATGAAATTTAAGGATGCTACCTCTGCTGCTCAAGCAGCGGCTGACTTTGCAGAACATGCAAGCCTAGCTGCCAGAACTGTTGTAGATCTTTCAAGGCAATATTGTGTTGATGATGGTGGTTCCAGCCTCTTAGGTTTCAAGGATGACAGGTTTGTTGCAATCATTTCCTAGAGATGGTAATGGTAATTTTTCTGTTGGTAGGCAGAATTGGAACATGAAATTTAAGGATGCTACCTCTGCTACTCAAGCATCGGTTGACTTTGCAGAACATGCAAGCCTAGCTGCCAAAGCTGTTGTAGAACTTTCAAGGCAATATTGTGTTGATGATGGTGGTTCATGCCACTTAGGTTTCATGGATTAAAGGTTAGATTATGGGCAATCATTTCCTAGAGATAGTAATTTTTTTATTGGCAGGCAAAATTGGAACATGAAATTTAAGGATGCTACCTCTGCTGCTCAAGAAGCGGCTGAGTTTGCAGAACATGCAAGCCTAGCTTCCACAGCTGTTGTAGAACTTTCAAGGCAATATTGTGTTGATGATGGTGGTTCATACCACTTAGGTTTCTTGGATGAAAGGTTGGAACATGGGCAATCATTTCCTGGAGATGGTAATGGTAATTTTTCTGTTGGCAGACAGAATTGGAACATGAAATTTAAGGATGCTACCTCTGCTGCTCAAGCATCTATTGAGTTTGCAGAATATGCAAGCCTAGCTGCCAGAGCTGTTGTAGAACTTTCAATGCAAAATTGTGTTGAAGATGGTGGTTCATGCCAATTAGGTTTCAAGGATGAAAGATTGAAACATGGGCAATCATTTCCTGGAGAAGGTAATGGTAATATTTCTGTTAGCAGGCAGAACTGGAACATGAAATTTAAGGATGCTACCTCTGCTACTCAAGAAGCGGCTGAGTTTGCAGAACATGCAGGCCTAGGTGCCAGAGTTGTTGTAGAACTTTCAAGGCAATATTGTGTTGAAGATGGTGGTTCATGCCAATTAGGTTTCAAGGATGAAAGATTGAAACATGGGCAATCATTTCCTGGAGAAGTTAATGGTAATATTTCTGTTAGCAGGCAGAATTGGAACATGAAATTTAAGGATGCTACCTCTGCTACTCAAGAAGCGGCTGAGTTTGCAGAACATGCAAGCCTAGGTGCCAGAGCTGTTGTAGAACTTTCAAGGCAATATTGTGTTGATGATGGTGGTTCATGCCACTTAGGTTTCAAGGATGAAAGGTTGGAACATGGGCAATCATTTCCTGGAGATGGTAATGGTAATTGTTCTGTTGGCAGGCAGAATTGGAACATGAAATTTAAGGATGCTACCTCTGCTACTCAAGCAGCGGCTGACTTTGCAGAACATGCAAGCCTAGCTGCCAGAACTGTTATGGAACTTTCAAGGCAATATTCTGTTGATGATGGTGGTTTAAGCCTCTTAGGTTTCAAGGATAACAGGTTGGAACATGGGCAATCATTTCCTAGAGATAGTAATGGTAATTGTTCTGTTGGCAGGCAGAATTGGAACATGAAATTTAAGGATGGTACCTATTTTGCTCAAGTAGCGGCTGACTTTGCAGAACATGCAACCCTAGCTGCCAGAGCTGTTGTAGAACTTTCAAGGTACTATTGTGTTGATGATGGTGGTTCGTGCCACTTAGGTTTCAAGGATGAAAGGTTGGAATATGGGCAATCATTTCGTGGTAATGGTAATTTTTCTGTTGCAAGTAGAATTGGAACATGAAATTTAAGGATGCTACCTCTGCTGCTCAAGCAGTTGCTGAGTTTGCAGAACATGCAAGCCTAGCTGCCAGAGCTGTTGTAGAACTTTTAAAGCAATATTGTGTTGATGATGGTGGTTCATGCCACTTAGGTTTCTATGATGAAAGGTTGGAACATGGGCAATCATTTCCTGGAGATGGTAATGGTAATTTTTCTGTTGGCAAGCAGAATTGGAACATGAAATTTAAGGATGCTACATCGGTTGCTCAAGCAGCGGCTATGTTTGCAGAACATGCAAGCCTAGCTGCCAGAGTTGTTGTAGAACGTTCAAGGCAATATTGTGTTGATGATGGTGGTTCATGCCACTTAGGTTTCAAGGATAAAAGGTTGGAACATGGGCAATCATTTCCTGAAGATGGTAATGGTAATTTTTCTGTTGGTAGGCAGAATTGGAACATGAAATTTAAGGATGCTACCTCTGCTGCTCAAGCAGCGGCTGAGTTTGCAGAACATGCAAGCCTAGTTGCTAGAGCTGTTGTAGAACTTTCAAGGTAATATGGTGTTGATGATGGTGGTTCATGCCACTTAGGTTTCAAGGATGAAAGGTTGGAATATGGGCAATCATTTCCTGGAGATGGTAAATTTACTATTAGCAGGCAGAATTGGAACATGAAATTTAAGGATGCTACCTCTGCTGCTCAAGTAGCGGCTGACTTTGCAGAACATGTAAGCCTATGTGCCAGAGCTGTTGTAGAACTTTCAAGGCAATATTGTGTTGATGATGGTGGTTCATGCCACTTAGGTTTCAAGGATGAAAAGTTGGAACATGGGCAATCATTTCCTGGAGATGGTAATGGTAATTTTTCTGTTGGCAGGCATAATTGGAACATAAAATTTAAGGATGCTACCTCTGCTGCTCAAGCAGCGGCTGACTTTGCAGAAAATGCAAGCCTAGCTGCCAGAGCTGTTGTAGAACTTTCAAGGCAATATTGTGGTGATGATGGTGGTTCATGCCACTTAGGTTTCAAGGATGAAAGGTTGTAACATGGGCAATCATTTCCAAGAGATGTTAATGGTAATTTCTCTGTTGGCAGGCAGAATTGGAACATGAAATTTAAGGATGCTACCTGTGCTGCTCAAGCAGTGGCTGACTTTGCAGAACATGCAAGCCTAGGTGCCATTGCTGGTGGAGAACTTTCAAGGCAATATTGTGTTGATGATGGTGGTTCATGCCACTTAGGTTTCAAGGATGAAAGGTTGGAACATGGGCAATCATTTCCGAGAGATGGTAATGGTAATTTTTCTGTTGGCAGGCAGGATTGGAACATGAAATTTAAGGATGCTACCTCTACTGCTCAAGCAGCGGCTGACTTTGCAGAACACGCAAGCCTAGCTGCCAGAGCTGTTGTAGAATTCTCAAGGCAATATTGTGTTGATGATGGTGGTTCATGCCACTTAGGTTTCAAGGATGAAAGGTTGGAACATAGGCAATCAATTGCTGGAGATGGTAATGGTAATTTTTATGTTGGCAGGCAGAATTGGAACATGAAATTTAAGGATGCTACCTCTGCTACTCAAGAAGCGACTGAGTTTGCAGAACATGCAAGCCTAGCTGCCAAAGCTGTTGTAGAACTTTCAAGGCAATATTGTGTTGATGATTGTGGTTCATGCCACTTAGGTTTCTAGGATGAAAGGTTGGAACATGGGCAATCATTTCCTGGAGATGGTAATGGTAATTTTTCTGTTGGCAGGCAGAATTGGAACATGAAATTTAAAGATGCTACCTCTGCTGCTCAAGCAGTGGCTGAGTTTGCAGAACATGCAAGCCTAGCTGCTAGAGATGTTGTAGAACTTTCAAGGCAATATTGTGTTGATGATGGTTGTTCATGCTACTTAGGTTTCAAGGATGAAAGGTTGGAACATGGGCAATCATTTCCTGGAGATGGTAATGGTAATTTTTCTATTGGCAGGCAGAATTGGAACATGAAATTTAAGGATGCTACCTCTGTTGCTTAAGCAGCGGCTAAGTTTGCAGAACATACAAGCCTAGCTGCCAGAGCTGATGTACAACGTTCAAGGTAATATAGTGTTGATGATGGTGGTTCATGCCACTTAGGTTTCAAGGATGAAAGGTTGGAACATGGGAAATCATTTCCTCGAGATGGTAATAGTAATTTTTCTCTTGGCAGGCAGAATTGGAACATGAAATTTAAGGATGCTACCTCTGCTGCTGCAGCGACTGGGTTTGCAGAACATTCAAATCTAGGTGCCAGAGCTGTTGTAGAACTTTCAAGGCAAATTGTGTTGATGATGGTGGTTCAAGCCACTTAGGTTTCAAGGATGAAAGGTTGGAACATGGGCAATCATTTCCTAGAGATGGTAATGGTAATATTTCTGTTGGCAAGCAGAAATGGAACATGAAATTTAAGGATACTACCTATGCTGCTCAAGCAGCGGCTGACTTTGCAGAACATGCAAGCCTAGCTGCTAGAGCTGTTGTAGAACTTTCAAGGCAATATTTTGTTGATGATGGTGGTTCATGCCACTTAGGTTTCAAGGATCAAAGGTTGGAACATGGGCAATCATTTTTCTGGAGATGGTAATGGTAATTTTTCTGTTGCAGGCAGAATTGGAACATGAAATTTAAGGATGCTACCTCTGTTGCTCAAGCAGCGGCTAAGTTTGCAGAACATGCAAGCCTAGCTGCCAGAACTGTTGTAGAACGTTCAAGGCAATATTTTGTTGATGATGGTGGTTCATGCTACTTAGGTTTCAAGGATTAAAGGTTTGAACATGGGCAATCATTTCCTCGAGATGGTAATGGTAATTTTTCTGTTGGCAGGCAGAATTGGAACATGAAATTTAAGGATGCTACCTCTGCTGCTCAAGCAGCGGCTAAGTTTGCAGAAAATGCAAACCTAGGTGCCAGAGCTGTTGTAGAACGTTCAAGGCAATATTATGTTGATGATGGTGGTTCATGCCACTTAGGTTTCAAGGATGAAAGGTTGGAACATGGGCAATCATTTCCTGGAGATGGTAATGGTAATTTTTCTGTTGGCAGGCAGAATTGGAACATGAAATTTAAGGATGCTACCTCTGCTTCTCAAGCAGCGGCTGAGTTTGCAGAACATGCAAGCCTAGCTGCTAGAGATGTTGTAGAACTTTCAAGGCAATATTGTGTTGATGATGGTTGTTCATGCTACTTAGGTTTCAAGGATGAAAGGTTGGAACATGGGCAATCATTTCCTGGAGATGGTAATGGTAATTTTTCTATTGGCAGGCAGAATTGGAACATGAAATTTAAGGATGCTACCTCTGTTGCTTAAGCAGCGGCTAAGTTTGCAGAACATACAAGCCTAGCTGCCAGAGCTGATGTAGAACGTTCAAGGTAATATGGTGTTGATGATGGTGGTTCATGCCACTTAGGTTTCAAGGATGAAAGGTTGGAACATGGGCAATCATTTCCTCGAGATGGTAATAGTAATTTTTCTCTTGGCAGGCAGTATTGGAACATGAAATTTAAGGATGCTACCTCTGCTGCTGCAGCGACTGGGTTTGCAGAACATTCAAACCTAGGTGCCAGAGCTGTTGTAGAATTTCAAGGCAAATTGTGTTGATGATGGTGGTTCAAGCCACTTAGGTTTCAAGGATGAAAGGTTGGAACATGGGCAATCATTTCCTAGAGATGGTAATGGTAATATTTCTGTTGGCAAGCAGAATTGGAACATGAAATTTAAGGATACTACCTATGCTGCTCAAGCAGCGGCTGACTTTGCAGAACATGCAAGCCTAGCTGCTAGAGCAGTTGTAGAACTTTCAAGGCAATATTTTGTTGATGATGGTGGTTCATGCCACTTAGGTTTCAAGGATCAAAGGTTGGAACATGGGCAATAATTTTTCTGGAGATGGTAATGGTAATTTTTCTGTTGCAGGCATAATTGGAACATGAAATTTAAGGATGCTACCTCTGTTGCTCAAGCAGCGGCTAAGTTTGCAGAAAATGCAAACCTAGGTGCCAGAGCTGTTGTAGAACGTTCAAGGCAATATTATGTTGATGATGGTGGTTCATGCCACTTAGGTTTCAAGGATGAAAGGTTGGAACATGGGCAATCTCTTCCTAGAGATGGTAATGGTAATTTTTCTGTTGGCAGGCAGAATTGGAACATGAAATTTAAGGATGCTACCTCTGGTGCTCAAGAAGCGGCTGAGTTTGCAGAAGCATGCAAGCCTAGCTGCCAGAGCTGTTGTAGAATTTTCAAGGCAATATTATGTTGATGATGGTGGTTCATGCCACTTAGGTTTCAAGGATGAAATGTTGGAACATGGGCAATCATTTCCTTGAGATGGTAATGGTAATTTTTCTGTTGGCAGGCAGAATTGGAAAATGAAGTTTAAGGATGCTACCTCTGCTACTCAAGCAGCGGCTGAGTTTGCAGAACATGCAAGCCTAGTTGCTAGAGCTGTTGTAGAACTTTCAAGGTAATATGGTGTTGATGATGGTGGTTCATCCTACTTAGGTTTCAAGGATGAAAGGTTGGAATATGGGCAATCATTTCCTGGAGATGTTAAATTTACTATTAGCAGGCAGAATTGGAAGGGAAATATTGTGCTGATGTTGGTGGTTCATGCCACTTGGGTTTCAAGGATGAAAGGTTGGAACATGGGCAATCATTTCCTGGAGATGGTAATGGTAATTTTTCTGTTGGCAGGCATAATTGGAACATGAAATTTATGGATGCTAACTCTGCTGCTCAAGCAGCGGCTGACTTTACAGAACATGTAAGCCTAGCTGCCAGAGCTGTTGTACAACTTTCAAGGCAATAAATTATTGATGAACATGGGCAATTATTTACTGGAGATGGTAATTTTTCTGTTGGCAGGCAGAATTGGAACATGAAATTTAAGGATGCTACCTCTGTTGCTCAAGCAGCGGCTGAGTTTGTAGAACATGTACGCCTAGCTGTCAGAGATGTTGTAGGACTTTCAAGGAAATATTATGTTGATGATGGTGCTTCATGCCACTTAGGTTTAAAGTATGAAAGGTTGGAACATGGGCAATCATTTCCTGGAGATGGTAATTTTTCTGTTGGGAGGCAGAATTGGAACATGAAATTTAAGGATTCTACCTCTGTTGCTCAAGTAGCGACTGAGTTTGCAGAACATGCAAGCCTAGCTGCCAGAGCTATTATAGGACTTTCAAGGCAATATTGTGTTGATGATGGTGGTTCATGCCACTTGGGTTTCAAGTATGAAATGTTGGAATATGGGCAATTATTTCCTGGAGATGGTAATTTTTCTATTGGCAGGCAGAATTGGAGCATGAAATTTAAGGATACTACCTCTGCTTCTCAAGCAGCGGCTCATATTATAGAACATGCAAACCTAGCTGCCAGAGCTGTTGTAGAACTTTCAAGGCAAGATTGTGTTGATGATGGTGGTTCATGCCACTTAGGTTTCAAGGATTAAAGGTTGGAACATGGGCAATTATTTCCTGGAGATGCTAATGGTAATGTTTTTGTTGGAAGGCAGAATTGGAACATGGAATTTAAGGATGCTACTTCTGCTGCTCAAGCAGCGGCTGACTTTGCAGAACATGCACGCCTAGCTGCAAGAGCTGTTGTAGGACTTTCAAGGCAATATTGTATTGATGATGGTGGTTCATGCCACTTAGGTTTCAAGGATGAAAGGTTGGAACATGGGAAATCATTTCCTGGAGATGGTAATGGTAATGGTAATTTTTCTGTTGGCAGGT
Source organism: Nicotiana tomentosiformis (assembly GCF_000390325.3). Lineage (NCBI taxonomy): Eukaryota > Viridiplantae > Streptophyta > Magnoliopsida > Solanales > Solanaceae > Nicotiana > Nicotiana tomentosiformis. The sequence continues at coordinate 109,928 of NW_027174642.1, forward strand.
AGAATTGGAACATGGAAATTAAGTATGCTACCTCTGCTGCTCAAGCAACGGCTGAGTTTGCAGAACATGCAAGCCTAGCTGTCAAAGATGTTATAGAATATTCAAGGTAATATTGTGTTGATGATGGCGGTTCATGCCACTTAGTTTTCAAGGATGAAAGGTTGGAACATGGGCAATCATTTCCTGGAGATGGTAATGGTAATTTTTCTGTTGGCGGGCAGAATTGGAACATGAAATTTAAGGATGCTACCTCTGCTGCTCAAGCAGGGGCTGAGTTTGCAGAATATGCAAGCCTAGCTGGCAGAGCTGTTGTAGAACTTTCAAGGCAATATTGTGTTGATGATGGTGGTTCGTGCCACTTAGGTTTCAAGGATGAAAGGTTGGAACATGGGCAATCTCTTCCTAGAGATGGTAATGGTAATTTTTCTGTTGGCAGGCAGAATTGGAACATGAAATTTAAGGAAGCTACGTCTGGTGCTCAAGAAGCGGCTGAGTTTGCAGAGCATGCAAGCCTAGCTGCCAGAGCTGTTGTAGAATTTTCAAGGCAATATTGTGTTGATGATGGTGGTTCATGCCACTTAGGTTTCAAGGATGAAATGTTGGAACATGGGCAATCATTTCCTTGAGATGGTAATGGTAATTTTTCTGTTGGCAGGCAGAATTGGAACATGAAGTTTAAGGATGCTACCTCTGCTACTCAAGCAGCGGCTGAGTTTGCAGAACATGCAAGCCTAGTTGCTAGAGCTGTTGTAGAACTTTCAAGGTAATATGGTGTTGATGATGGTGGTTCATCCTACTTAGGTTACAAGGATGAAAGGTTGGAATATGGGCAATCATTTCCTGGAGATGTTAAATTTACTATTAGCAGGCAGAATTGGAAGGGAAATATTGTGCTGATGTTGGTGGTTCATGCCACTTGGGTTTCAAGGATGAAAGGTTGGAACATGGGCAATCATTTCCTGGAGATGGTAATGGTAATTTTTCTGTTGGCCGGCATAATTGGAACATGAAATTTATGGATGCTACCTCTGCTGCTCAAGCAGCGGCTGACTTTACAGAACATGTAAGCCTAGCTGCCAGAGCTGTTGTACAACTTTCAAGGCAATAAATTATTGATGAACATGGGCAATTATTTCCTGGAGATTGTAATTTTTCTGTTGGCAGGCAGAATTGGAACATGAAATTTAAGGATGCTACCTCTGTTGCTCAAGCAGCGGCTGAGTTTGCAGAACATGCACGCCTAGCTATCAGAGATGTTGTAGGACTTTCAAGGAAATATTATGTTGATGATGGTGGTTCATGCCACTTAGGTTTAAAGTATGAAAGGTTGGAACATGGGCAATCATTTCCTGGAGATGGTAATTTTTCTGTTGGCAGGCAGAATTGGAACATGAAATTTAAGGATTCTACCTCGGTTGCTCAAGTAGCGACTGAGTTTGCAGAACATGCAAGCCTAGCTGCCAGAGCTATTGTAGGACTTTCAAGGCAATATTGTGTTGATGATGGTAGTTCGTGCCACTTGGGTTTCAAGTATGAAATGTTGGAATATGGGCAATTATTTCCTGGAGATGGTAATTTTTCTATTGGCAGGCAGAATTGGAGCATGAAATTTAAGGATGCTACCTCTGCTTCTCAAGCAGCGGCTCATATTACAGAACATGCAAACCTAGCTGCCAGAGCTGTTGTAGAACTTTCAAGGCAAGATTGTATTGATGATGGTGGTTCATGCCACTTAGGTTTCAAGGATGAAAGGTTGGAACATGGGCAATTATTTCCTGGAGATGCTAATGGTAATGTTTTTGTTGGAAGGCAGAATTGGAACATGAAATTTAAGGATGCTACTTCTGCTGCTCAAGCAGCGGCTGACTTTGCAGAACATGCACGCCTAGCTGCAAGAGCTGTTGTAGGACTTTCAAGGCAATATTGTATTGATGATGGTGGTTCATGCCACTTAGGTTTCAAGGATGGAAGGTTGGAACATGGGAAATCATTTCCTGGAGATGGTAATGGTAATGGTAATTTTTCTGTTGGCAGGTAGAATTGGAACATGGAAATTAAGTATGCTACCTCTGCTGCTCAAGCAACGGCTGAGTTTGCAGAACATGCAAGCCTAGCTGTCAAAGATGTTATAGAACATTCAAGGTAATATTGTGTTGATGATGGCGGTTCATGCCACTTAGTTTTCAAGGATGAAAGGTTGGAACATGGGCAATCATTTCCTGGAGATGGTAATGGTAATTTTTCTGTTGGCGGGCAGAATTGGAACATGAAATTTAAGGATGCTACCTCTGCTGCTCAAGCAGGGGCTGAGTTTGCAGAATATGCAAGCCTAGCTGCCAGAGCTATTTTAGGGCTTTCAAGGCAATATTGTGTTGATGATGGTGGTTCATGCCACTTGGTTCTCAAGGATGAAATGTTGGAATATGGGCAATAATTTCCTGAAGATGGTAATTTTTCTATTGGCGGGCAGAATTGGAACATGAAATTTAAGGATGCTACCTCTGCTTCTCAAGCAGCGGCTCACTTTGCAGAACATGCAAACCTAGTTGCCATAGCTATTGTAGAACTTTCAAGGCAAGATTGTGTTGATGATGGTGGTTCATGCCACTTAGGTTTCAAGGATGAAAGGTTGGAACATGGGCAATTATTTCCTAGAGATGCTAATGGTAATTTTTCTGTTGGCAGGCAAAATTGGAACATGAAATTTAAGGATGCTATCTCTGCTGCTCAAGCAACGGCTGAATTTGCAGAACATGCACGCCTAGTTGCCAGAGCTGTTGTAGGACTTTCAAGGAAATATTGTGTTGATGATGTTGGTTCATGCCACTTAGGTTTCAAGGATGAAAGGTTGGAACATGGGCAATCATTTCCTGGAGATGGTAATGGTAATGTTTTTGTTGGCAGGCAGAATTGGAACATAAAATTTAAGGATGCTACCTCTGCTGCTCAAGCATCGGCTGAGTTTGCAGAATATGCAAGCCTAGCTGCCAGAGCTGTTGTAGGACTTTCAAGGCAATATTGTATTGATGATGGTGGTTCATGCCACTTAGGTTTCAAGGATGAAAGGTTGGAACATGGGCAATCATTTCCTGGAGATGGTAATTTTTCTATTGGCAGGCAGAATAGGAACATGAAATTTAAGGATGCTACCTCCGCTGCTCAAGCAGTGGCCGACTTTGCAGAACATGCAACCCTAGTTGCCAGAGCTGTTGTAGAACTTTCAAGGCAATATTGTGTTGATGATGGTGGTTCATGCCACTTAGGTTTCAAGGATGAAGGTTGGAACATGGGAAATCATTTCCTGGAGATGGTAATGGTAATGGTTATTTTTCTGTTGGCAGGTAGAATTGGAACATGAAAATTAAGGATGCTACCTCTGCTGCTCAAGCAGCGACTGAGTTTGCAGAACATGCAAGCCTAGCTGTCAAAGATGTTGTAGAACTTTCAAGGTAATATTGTGTTGATGATGGCGGTTCATGCCACTTAGTTTTCAAGGATGAAAGGTTGGAACATGGGCAATCATTTCCTGGAGATGGTAATTTTTCTATTGGCAGGCAGAATAGGAACATGAAATTTAAGGATGCTACCTCTGCTGCTCAAGCAGTGGCCGACTTTGCAGAATATGCAACCCTAGTTGCCAGAGCTGTTGTAGAACTTTCAAGGCAATATTGTGTTGATGATGGTGGTTCATGCCACTTAGGTTTCAAGGATTAAAGGTTGGAACATGGGAAATCATTTCCTGGAGATGGTAATGGTAATGGTAATTTTTCTGTTGGCAGGTAGAATTGGAACATGAAAATTAAGGATGCTACCTCTGCTGCTCAAGCAGCGACTGAGTTTGTAGAACATGCAAGCCTAGCTGTCAAAGATGTTGTAGAACTTTCAAGGTAATATTGTGTTGATGATGGCGGTTCATGCCACTTAGTTTTCAAGGATGAAAGGTTGGAACATGGGCAATCATTTCCTGGAGATGGTATTGGTAATTTTTCTGTTGGCAGGTAGAATTGGAACATGAAATTTAAGGATGCTACCTCTGCTGCTCAAGCAGCGGCTGAGTTTATAGAACATGCAAGCCTAGCTGCCAGAGCTGTTGTAGGACTTTCAAGGCAATATTGTGTTGATGAAGGTGGTTCATGCCACTTAGGTTTCAAGGATGAAAGGTTGGACCATGGGAAATCATTTCCCGGAGATGGTAATGGTAATGTTTTTGTTGGAAGGCAGAATTGGAACATGAAATTTAAGGATGCTACCTCTGCTGCTCAAGCATGGGCTGAGTTTGCAGAACATGCACGCCTAGCTGTCAGAGATGTTGTAGGACTTTCAAGGAAATATTATGTTGATGATGGTGGTTCATGCCACTTAGGTAATTTCCTGGAGATGGTAATGGTAATATTTCTGTTGGCAGGTAGTATTGGAATATGAAATTTAAGGATGCTACCTCTGTTGCTCAAGAAGCGACTGAGTTTGAAGAACATGCAAGCTAGCGCCAGAGCTGTTGTAGAACTTTCAAGGCAATATTGTGTTGATGATGGTGGTTCATACCACTTAGGTTTCAAGGATGAAATTTTGGAACATGGGCAATCATTTCCTGGAGATGGTGATAGTTATGTTTCTGCTGGCAGGCAGAATTGGAACATGAAATTTAAGGATGCTACCTCTGCTGCTCAAGCAGCGGCTGACTTTGCAGAACATGCAAGCCTAGCTGCCAGAGCTGTTGTAGGACTTTCAAGGCAATATTGTGTTGATGATGGCGGTTCATGCCACTTAGTTTTCAAGCATGAAAGGATAGAACATGGGCAATCATTTCCTGGGGATGGTATTGGTAATTTTTCTGTTGGCAGGTAGAATTGGAACATGAAATTTAAGGATGCTACCTCTGCTGCTCAAGCAGCGGCTGAGTTTGCAGAACATACAAGCCTAGCTGCCAGAGCTGTTGTAGGACTTTCAAGGCAATATTGTGTTGATAATGGTGGTTCATGCCACTTAGGTTTCAAGGATGAAAGGTTGGAACATGGGCAATCATTTCCTGGAGATGGTAATGGTAATGTTTTTGTTGGAAGGCAGAATTGGAAAATGAAATTTAAGGATGCTACCTCTGCTGCTCAAGCAGGGGCTGAGTTTGCAGAATATGCAATCCTAGCTGCAAGAGCTGTTGTAGAACTTTCAGGGCAATATTGTGTTGATAGTGGTGGTTCATGCCACCTAGGTAATTTCCAGGAGATGGTAATGGTAATATTTCTGTTGGCAGGTAGAATTAGAACATGAAATTTAAGGATGCTACCTCTGTTGCTCAAGAAGCGACTGAGTTTGCAGAACATGCAAGCCTAGCGCCAGAACTGTTGTAGAACTTTCAAGGCAATATTGTGTTGATGATGGTGGTTCATACCACTTAGGTTTCAAGGATGAAATGTTCGAACATGGGCAATCATTTCCTGGTGATGGTACTGGTAATTTTTCTGTTGGCAGGTAGAATTGGAACAAGAAATTTAAAGATGCTACCTCTGCTGCTCAAGCAGCGGCTGAGTTTGCTGAACATGCAAGCCTAGCTGCCAGAGCTGTTGTAGGACTTTCAAGGCAATATTGTGTTGATGATGGTGGTTCATGCCACTTAGGTTTCAAGGATGAAAGGTTGGAACATGGGCAATCATTTCCTGGAGATGGTAATGGTAATGTTTTTGTTGGCAGGCAGAATTGGAACATGAAATTTAAGGATGCTACCTCTGCTGCTCAAGCAGCGGCTGAGTTTGCAGAATATGCAATCCTAGCTGCCAGAGCTGTTGTAGAACTTTCTAGGCAATACTGTGTTGATGATGGTGGTTCATGCCACTTAGGTTTCAAGGATGAAAGGTTGGAACATGGGAAATCATTTCCTGGAGATGGTAATGGTAATGGTAATTTTTCTGTTGGCAGGTAGAATTGGAACATGAAAATTAAGGATGCTACCTCTGCTTCTCAAGCAGAGGCTGAGTTTGCAGAACATGCAAGCCTAGCTGTGAAAGATGTTGTAGAACTTTCAAGGTAATATTGTGTTGATGATGGCGGTTCATGCCACTTAGTATGAAAGGTTGGAACATGGGCAATCATTTCCTGGAGATGGTATTGGTAATTTTTCTGTTGGCAGGTAGAATTGGAACATGAAATTTAAGGATGCTACCTCTGCTGCTCAAGCAGCGGCTGAGTTTATAGAACATGCAAGCCTAGCTGCCAGAGCTGTTGTAGGACTTTCAAGGCAATATTGTGTTGATGAAGGTGGTTCATGCCACTTAGGTTTCAAGGATGAAAGGTTGGACCATGGGAAATCATTTCCCGGAGATGGTAATGGTAATGTTTTTGTTGGAAGGCAGAATTGGAACATGAAATTTAAGGATGCTACCTCTGCTGCTCAAGCATGGGCTGAGTTTGCAAAATATGCAATCCTAGCTGCAAGAGCTATTGTAGAACTTTCAGGGCAATATTGTGCTGATGGTGGTGGTTCATGCCACCTAGGTAATTTCCTGGATATGGTAATGGTAATATTTCTGTTGGCAGGTAGTATTGGAATATGAAATTTAAGGATGCTACCTCTGTTGCTCAAGAAGCGACTGAGTTTGCAGAACATGCAAGCTAGCGCCAGAGCTGTTGTAGAACTTTCAAGGCAATATTGTGTTGATGATGGTGGTTCATACCACTTAGGTTTCAAGGATGAAATTTTGGAACATGGGCAATCATTTCCTGGAGATGGTGATAGTTATGTTTCTGCTGGCAGGCAGAATTGGAACATGAAATTTAAGGATGCTACCTCTGCTGCTCAAGCAGCGGCTGACTTTGCAGAACATGCAAGCCTAGCTGCCAGAGCTGTTGTAGGACTTTCAAGGCAATATTGTGTTGATGATGGCGGTTCATGCCACTTAGTTTTCAAGCATGAAAGGATAGAACATGGGCAATCATTTCCTGGGGATGGTATTGGTAATTTTTCTGTTGGCAGGTAGAATTGGAACATGAAATTTAAGGATGCTACCTCTGCTGCTCAAGCAGCGGCTGAGTTTGCAGAACATACAAGCCTAGCTGTCAGAGCTGTTGTAGGACTTTCAAGGCAATATTGTGTTGATAATGGTGGTTCATGCCACTTAGGTTTCAAGGATGAAAGGTTGGAACATGGGCAATCATTTCCTGGAGATGGTAATGGTAATGTTTTTGTTGGAAGGCAGAATTGGAAAATGAAATTTAAGGATGCTACCTCTGCTGCTCAAGCAGGGGCTGAGTTTGCAGAATATGCAATCCTAGCTGCAAGAGCTGTTGTAGAACTTTCAGGGCAATATTGTGTTGATAGTGGTGGTTCATGCCACCTAGGTAATTTCCAGGAGATGGTAATGGTAATATTTCTGTTGGCAGGTAGAATTAGAACATGAAATTTAAGGATGCTACCTCTGTTGCTCAAGAAGCGACTGAGTTTGCAGAACATGCAAGCCTAGCGCCAGAACTGTTGTAGAACTTTCAAGGCAATATTGTGTTGATGATGGTGGTTCATACCACTTAGGTTTCAAGGATGAAATGTTCGAACATGGGCAATCATTTCCTGGAGATGGTACTGGTAATTTTTCTGTTGGCAGGTAGAATTGGAACAAGAAATTTAAAGATGCTACCTCTGCTGCTCAAGCAGCGGCTGAGTTTGCTGAACATGCAAGCCTAGCTGCCAGAGCTGTTGTAGGACTTTCAAGGCAATATTGTGTTGATGATGGTGGTTCATGCCACTTAGGTTTCAAGGATGAAAGGTTGGAACATGGGCAATCATTTCCTGGAGATGGTAATGGTAATGTTTTTGTTACAAGGCAGAATTGGAACATGAAATTTAATGATGCTACCTCTGCTACTCAAGCAGGGGCTGAGTTTGCAGAATATGCAATCCTAGCTGCAAGATCTGTTGTAGAACTTTCAGGGCAATATTGTGTTGATGGTGGTGGTTCATGCCACCTAGGTAATTTCCTGGAGATGGTAATGGTAATATTTCTGTTGGCAGGTAGAATTAGAACATGAAATTTAAGGATGCTACCTCTGTTGCTCAAGAAGAGACTGAGTTTGCAGAACATGCAAGCCTAGCGCCAGAGCTGTTGTAGAACTTTCAAGGCAATATTGTGTTGATGATGGTGGTTCATAAAGATGGTGGTTCATACCACTTAGGTTTCAAGGATGAAATTTTGGAACATGGGCAATCATTTCCTGGAGATGGTGATAGTTATGTTTCTGCTGGCAGGCAGAATTGGAACATGAAATTTAAGGATGCTACCTCTGCTGCTCAAGCAGCGGCTGACTTTGCAGAACATGCAAGCCTAGCTGCCAGAGCTGTTGTAGAACTTTCAAGGCAATATTGTGTTGATGATGGTGGTTCATGCCACTTAGGTTTCAAGGATGAAAGGTTGGAACACGGGCAATCATTTCCTGGAGATGGTAATGGTAATGTTTTTGTTACAAGGTAGAATTGGAACACGAAATTTAAGGATGCTACCTCTGCTTCTCAAGCAGGGGCTGAGTTTGCAGAATATGCAATCCTAGCTGCAAGATCTGTTGTAGAACATTCAGGGCAATATTGTGTTGATGGTGGTGGTTTATGCCACCTAGCTAATTTCCTGGAGATGGTAATGGTAATATTTCTGTTGGCAGGTAGAATTGGAACATGAAATTTAAGGATGCTACCTCTGTTGCTCAAGAAACGACTGAGTTTGCAGAACATGCAAGCTAGCGCCAGAGCTGTTGCAGAACTTTCAAGGCAATATTGTGTTGATGATGGTGGTTCATACCACTTAGGTTTCAAGGATGAAATTTTGGAACATGGGCAATCATTTCCTGGAGATGGTGATAGTTATGTTTCTGCTGGCAGGCAGAATTGGAACATGAAATTTAAGGATGCTACCTCTGCTGCTCAAGCAGCGGCTGACTTTGCAGAACATGCAAGCCTAGCTGCCAGAGCTGTTGTAGGACTTTCAAGGCAATATTGTGTTGATGATGGTGGTTCATGCCACTTAGGTTTAAAGGATGAAAGGTTGGAGCATGGGCAATCATTTCCTGGAGATGGTAATGGTAATGTTTTTGTTACAAGGCAGAATTGGAACATGAAATTTAAGGATGCTACCTCTGCTTCTCAAGGAGGGGCTGAGTTTAAAGAATATGCAATCCTAGCTGCAAGATCTGTTGTAGAACTTTCAAGGCAATATTGTGTTGATGATGGTGGTTCATGCCACTTAGGTTTAAAGGATGAAAGGATGGAACATGTGAAATCATTTCTTGGAGATGGTAATGGTAATGTTTCTGTTGGCAGGAATAATTGGAACATGAAATTTAAGGATGCTACCTCTGTTGCTCAAGCAGCGGCTGACTTTGCAGAACATGAAAGCCTAGGTGCCAAAGCTGTTGTAGAAATTTCAAGGCAATATTGTGTTGATGATGGTGGTTCATACCACTTAGGTTTCAAGGATGAAAGGTTGGAACATGGGCAATTATTTCCTGGAGATGGTAATGGTAATTTTTCTGTTGGCAGGCAGAATTAGAACATGAAATTTAAGGATGCTACATCTGTTGCTCAAGCAGCGGTTGAGTTTGCTGAACAAGCAAGCCTAGCTGCCAGAGCTGTTGTAGAACATTCAAGGCATTATTGTATTTATGATGGTGGTTCATGCAACTTAGGTTTCAAGGATGAAAGGTTGGAACATGGGCAATTATTTCCTGGAGATAGTAATTTTACTGTTGGCAGGCAGAATTGGAACATGAAATTTAAGGATGCTACCTCTGTTTCTCAAGCAGCAGCTGAGTTTGCAGAACATGCACGCCTAGCTGCCAGAGCTGTTGTAGGACTTTCATGGAAATATTGTGTTGATGATGGTGGTTCATGCCACTTAGGTTTCAAGGATGAAAGGTTGGAACATGGGCAATCATTTCCTGGAGATGGTAATGGTAATGTTTTTGTTGGCAGGCAGAATTGGAACATGAAATTTAAGGATGCTACCTCTGCTGCTCAAGCAGCGGCTGAGTTTGCAGAATATGCAATCCTAGCTGCCAGAGCTGTTGTAGAACTTTCTAGGCAGTACTGTGTTGATGATGGTGGTTCATGCCACTTAGGTTTCAAGGATGAAAGGTTGGAACATGGGAAATCATTTCCTGGAGATGGTAATGGTAATGGTAATTTTTCTGTTGGCAGGTAGAATTGGAACATGAAAATTAAGGATGCTACCTCTGCTGCTCAAGTAGAGGCTGAGTTTGCAGAACATGCAAGCCTAGCTGTGAAAGATGTTGTAGAACTTTCAAGGTAATATTGTGTTGATGATGGCGGTTCATGCCACTTAGTTTTCAAGGATGAAAGGTTAGAACATGGGCAATCATTTCCTGGGGATGGTATTGGTAATTTTTCTATTGGCAGGTAGAATTGGAACATGAAATTTAAGGATGCTACCTCTGCTGCTCAAGTAGCGGCTGAGTTTGCAGAACATACAAGCCTAGCTGCCAGAGCTGTTGTAGGACTTTCAAGGCAATATTGTGTTGATAATGGTGGTTCATGCCACTTAGGTTTCAAGGATGAAAGGTTGGAACATGGGCAATCATTTCCTGGAGATGGTAATGGTAATGTTTTTGTTGGAAGGCAGAATTGGAAAATGAAATTTAAGGATGCTACATCTGCTGCTCAAGCAGGGGCTGAGTTTGCAGAATATGCAATCCTAGCTGCAAGAGCTGTTGTAGAACTTTCAGGGCAATATTGTGTTGATAGTGGTGGTTCATGCCACCTAGGTAATTTCCAGGATATGGTAATGGTAATATTTCTGTTGGCAGGTAGAATTAGAACATGAAATTTAAGGATGCTACCCCTGTTGCTCAAGAAGCGACTGAGTTTGCAGAACATGCAAGCCTAGAGCCAGAACTGTTGTAGAACTTTCAAGGCAATATTGTGTTGATGATGGTGGTTCATACCACTTAGGTTTCAAGGATGAAAGGTTGGAACATGGGCAATTATTTCCTGGAGATGGTAATGGTAATTTTTCTGTTGGCAGGCAGAATTGGAACATGAAATTTAAGGATGCTATATCTGTTGCTCAAGCAGCGGTTGAGTTTGCTGAACAAGCAAGCCTAGCTGCCAGAGCTGTTGTAGAACATTCAAGGCATTATTGTATTTATGATGGTGGTTCATGCAACTTAGGTTTCAAGGATGAAAGGTTGGAATATGGGCAATTATTTCCTGGAGATAGTAATTTTTCTGATGGCAGGCAGAATTGGAACATGAAATTTAAGGATGCTACCTCTGTTTCTCAAGCAGCAGCTGAGTTTGCAGAACATGCACGCCTAGCTGCCAGAGCTGTTGTAGGACTTTCAAGGAAATATTGTGTTGATGATGGTGGTTCATGCCACTTAGGTTTCAAGGATGAAAGGTTGGAACATGGGCAATCATTTCCTGGAGATGGTAATGGTAATGTTTTTGTTGGCAGGCAGAATTGGAACATGAAATTTAAGGATGCTACCTCTGCTGCTCAAGCAGCGGCTGAGTTTGCAGAATATGCAATCCTAGCTGCCAGAGCTGTTGTAGAACTTTCTAGGCAATACTGTGTTGATGATGGTGGTTCATGCCACTTAGGTTTCAAGGATGAAAGGTTGGAACACGGGAAATCATTTCCTGGAGATGGTAATGGTAATGGTAATTTTTCTGTTGGCAGGTAGAATTGGAACATGAAAATTAAGGATGCTACCTCTGCTGCTCAAGCAGAGGCTGAGTTTGCAGAACATGCAAGCCTAGCTGTGAAAGATGTTGTAGAACTTTCAAGGTAATATTGTGTTGATGATGGCGGTTCATGCCACTTAGTTTTCAAGGATGAAAAGTTAGAACATGGGCAATCATTTCCTGGGGATGGTATTGGTAATTTTTCTGTTGGCAGGTAGAATTGGAACATGAAATTTAAGGATGCTACCTCTGCTGCTCAAGCAGCGGCTGAGTTTGCAGAACATACAAGCCTAGCTGCCAGAGCTGTTGTAGGACTTTCAAGGCAATATTGTGTTGATAATGGTGGTTCATGCCACTTAGGTTTCAAGGATGAAAGGTTGGAACATGGGCAATCATTTCCTGGAGATGGTAATGGTAATGTTTTTGTTGGAAGGCAGAATTGGAAAATGAAATTTAAGGATGCTACCTCTGCTGCTCAAGCAGGGGCTGAGTTTGCAAAATATGCAATCCTAGCTGCAAGAGCTGTTGTAGAACTTTCAGGGCAATATTGTGTTGATAGTGGTGGTTCATGCCACCTAGGTAATTTCCAGGATATGGTAATGGTAATATTTCTGTTGGCAGGTAGAATTAGAACATGAAATTTAAGGATGCTACCTCTGTTGCTCAAGAAGCGACTGAGTTTGCAGAACATGCAAGCCTAGCGCCAGAACTGTTGTAGAACTTTCAAGGCAATATTGTGTTGATGATGGTGGTTCATACCACTTAGGTTTCAAGGATGAAATGTTCGAACATGTGCAATCATTTCCTGGAGATGGTACTGGTAATTTTTCTGTTGGCAGGTAGAATTGGAACAAGAAATTTAAAGATGCTACCTCTGCTGCTCAAGCAGCGGCTGAGTTTGCAGAACATGCAAGCCTAGCTGCCAGAGCGGTTGTAAAAGTTTCCAAAGTCTCCAAGAGTAAACATTCGAGGACGAATGTTCCCAAGGGGGGAGTGATGTTACACCCTATATTTTCGTATGTAAAAATGCGTCGTAAGCAAACTAATGTAGGACAAAAAAATGAGATAATATTTAAAAGTATATAAAGTAAGTTAATCATGTTACCTCTGAGGTTACAAATATTGAAGATCATGAACAACAAGTACAAAGAGGGTTGGACAGTTCAGAAGCTAAAGCAATTAAATAAAACAATGTTTCATCGAAAGTCGACAAGTTGGGAATGTTATAACATGTACCTTTGGGGTGAGACTAGGGTGATTAACATGATAAGGAGATTATGTTATGATTTATATTAGTCGTATGACATCCGTGTGTTATGTTTTGAAGTCAAGAGAGTTGTGGAACAAAAGTCGATGAAAGTCATCACAAGTTACATTCATAAGTTTTACTGAAACTTTGGGTCAAATGTAACTGCAATTTTCTCCCAATATACTTAGAGTTATGGGGTGTTCCACCCATCAAATTAAAGATCTATGAGTCTATTTTCCAACGCATTAAACCATTTGTCAATACGACATCGGAGTATAGAGTTATGTGCATTTTTGCGATACTGCGCAAGCTGCTAGGTGACAAGTAGGTGTGTCACCTACTTGCTTAAATGAAAGCCCAAAAATGGGCCATTTCGGGTCGTCCAAAGAGGCCTTTTAAGGTCCTATTTTCTTCATATATTAGACTTAAAATAGAGCATAATAACCAGACATAAGCTCTGCAAAGAATCCTCCCAAAAATTTTCCACAAACCCTAATTGATTTTCTCTCCCTTTCAAGTTCCAATTGGAGGTAAAACTTAGAGTTTGAAGAACCAATATAGGAGCTGAGTTATCCAACAAATAAGGTGAGTTTACTGCTCTCTTTCATCCATTTTTTCTTCTGTAAATTCATGGTAAGTCGTTCTATACTTGTAAGAACTCACGGGATGGTGATCGGAAGCCGTGAGTTCGAGTTATTCACTTGTAGCGGACTGTTTTGTGGACTGTTTTGTGTTGCTGTTGGGCTGCGTGTTTTATTACTATTTTGTGGAGTTTTGGAGGAGGAAGGGGGTTTATAAACACCATATAAATGTAGGGTGGTTGGCTGGTCGTTCGTCATAACATTTTCGGGTCGTTTGACACTACTACGGTGGTCGTTTTGTGTACGAAGAGATTGGGGTGTGTTGGGCTGTTTTGTAGTATTTGATGGTGTATATAGGGCTGGAAAATGATGTATATATGTTGTTATTGTTCTGTCCTTGTATTGTTGGTGTTATCTTGAAGTTGGAGGAAGGGCATATTATAGGGGAGATGCTGCCCGTTTTAATACAAAATAGGTTTGCCGTTCGTTGTGCGATAGTTGTACCTTTCGTAACTTAACGATAGTATTATTATCATTCTTGTAGATTAAGGTGCGAAGAGGTGAGTTCAACTTGGTGATTGAAAAGATTGTGATAAGGTATGTTAAGGCTAAGCCTTCCTTCATTTTGGCATGATCTCGTAGCTACGTGTTAGTAATGAGACAAAAAGAGAAGTTCATATTCATGAATTTATTCACACTATTCTAGTCTCATAAGTTACAATATTATTCCTTATCGAGACTCTATATTCAATTTTAGTATTGTCTTCTTTCAGTCAAGAGAGCAGCAAGCCTATATATACAGTATTACAGTATTTTCATTACCATCGAGCTATAATCGATGGGCAGGTCCCTATTGGGCAACCTCTGATCAGATGGAAAGTTATATACCGAGCCTACTGTGGCCGAGCGCCTATGAGCGAGCCCAGCATGGTCGAGATACATAGCCTAGTATGGCCGAGCGCCTATGAGCGAGCCTACTATGGCAGAGCAGTTATATATATACCGAGCCTTATAAGGCCGTACAATTATTTTACTTACTATATTGAAGGAGTTGAGTCAGTATCAGCAGGTAAGTATATCTCCAGATCATCTTTGACTCCCAGTTAATTTCAGTTATCATATTATCAGTTCAGTTTCAGATTTCAGTTATTTTATTGCCTTACATACTCGGTACATTATTTCGTACTGACGTCCCTTTTTGGGGGCGCTGCATTTCATGCGTGCAGGTTCAGACAGACAGACGGGTAGACCTCCTCAGTAGGTGTTTTCCGAGTTCCGCCTGATCGGTAAGCTCCACGTCTTTCGGAGTTGCCAGGACTAGAGTTTTGTGTACATCTTATGTATATCTGTATATATGTTATGGGTAGGTCGGGGCCCTGTTCCGATCACAGTACATCTATCAGTAGAGGCTTGTAGGCATATCCTGTTGGTTAGTGCAGTATGTTGGGTTTGTATAAATTGGTGGTTTGTCAGCTGTAGTAGCTATGACGGCCTTGTCGGCCTAGCTTTATATTGATATTTAGTTAGTGCTAGTTTCCATTCAGTTTTATATTTTGCTTCGCAAATTGTCTTGCAAGGTGGCCCAATGGCCAAAGTATGACATTATGTGTTCAGAGTCCCTTAGTCGCAATTTGGTACGCCAGGTTAGGTGAGGCACCGGGTGCTTGTCTCGCTCCTAGGTTCGGGGCGTGACAAACTTGGTATCAGAGCAGTTCTGTCCTAGGGAGTCTACAAGCCGTGTCTAGTAGGGTCTTGTTTATAGATGTGTTGTGCACCA
Organism: Nicotiana tomentosiformis; assembly: GCF_000390325.3. Classification (NCBI taxonomy): domain Eukaryota; kingdom Viridiplantae; phylum Streptophyta; class Magnoliopsida; order Solanales; family Solanaceae; genus Nicotiana; species Nicotiana tomentosiformis. The sequence goes on from NW_027174642.1 coordinate 125,209, forward strand.
CATTATATAAGCAAGGAACTACAGGGCATTTAGGAGTTGGTTACACTTCTTTGAAATCTAAATCGTGCTATAGAACTGAGTTATAGGAAATTTGAATTAAACTTATGTGTTGGTGTTTGCATGCACAGATGACGGTGACTAGGAAGACTACGGCTAGCCAGAGGAGAGATACAGTAGTAGGTGAGGGGACCAACAGGGTACCCCCAGTAGATGGGGCCCAGTCTGAGGCTCAAGGGGAGACCCCTACTCAGCCATTACCGGCTCCTCCACCAACTACGGAGATTCCTAGGGAAACCGCACATCCAGTTCCCCCTCCACTTCCATCAGATCAGGACTTAAGGAGTGCGGTGCATTTGTTGACACAGTTGGTAGCTACCCAGCAACATGCTAGGGCATCAGCTAGTGCAGGAACTTCTGAGGGGTCTGGGAGTTCAAGGGTCCGAGAGTTTATTGCTTTGAGTCCCCCAGAGTTCACGGGGACAGATCAGAGGGAGGACCCGCAGGATTTCATAGATCAGCTTCACAGGATCTTTCGTGTTATGCATGCCACGGAGAAAGAGGCAGTTGAGCTAGCAGCTTTTCGACTCCGAGATATAGCCATCCTTTGGTATGAGGGATGGGAGAGGTCCAGGGGACGTGATACACCTCCAGCTATTTGGGAGAATTTTTCAGATGCTTTCCTTGACCAGTACTTACCGCGGGAGATCCGACAGGCTCGAGTCGATCAGTTTCTAGCCCTCAAGCAGGGTAATATGAGTGTTCGAGAGTATAGTCTCCGTTTTGACTCATTGGCCAGATATGCACCATCCATAGTTTCTACTATGCGGGACAGGATTCACAGGTTTATAGCAGGGTTAGCCCCAGAGTTAACCGAGGCATGTGCCACCGCTGCATTGCAGGATAGTATGGATATCTCCCGGATTCAGGCATTCGCCCAGAATATAGAAAGGGGTAGGCGTCGGCAGCAGGGTACAGAGAGGGCTGAGCAAGGGCAACGTAAGAGGATGAGATTTCCCAGGTCTCAGGAGCAATCTCAGGGTAGTTATAGGACCCAGTACTTCGGACGGCCACCTAGGCCTCCGCCACCTCAGTTACAGGGTTACGGGTATGACCGCTATACTCAGTCAGGACCAGGTGAGAGCTCACGGGCGTCGGGTTTGCAGCGACAACGAGGTTCTGCGCAGACATGGTCATTTCCTCCGCGGTGTGACATCTGTGGTAGAGGACACTTGGGTCAATGCCGAGCAGGTTCTGATGCTTGTTATACATGTGGGCGTCCGGGGCATATGATGCGAGATTGCCCAAATAGAGATTCTGGGGGAATGGCACAACCAGCGAGTTCAGCAACAGGATCGTCTATGTCCGTGCATCCTTCAAGGCGTGAGTCTCAGTCTTCGGCTGGTAGAGGTCGAGGCAGAGGTAGAGGTTCCAGTTCAAGTGGTAATCAGAACCGTATCTATGCTTTAGCGGGTCGACAGGACCAGGAGTCTTCACCAGACGTTGTGACAGGTATATTAACCATTTGCTCTCACGATGCTTATGCTTTGATAGACCCAGGATCTACTTTATCGTATATTACCCCATTTGTCGCGAGGAAGTTTGGTATAGTGCCTGAAATACTAAGTGATCCTTTTGCGGTATCTACACCGGTCGGAGAATCGATTATTGCTAGACGGGTTTACCGAGGTTGTACGGTGACAATTTGTAGTCGTCAGACCTCAGCTGACCTAGTTGAGCTAGAGATGATGGACTTTGATGCTATCATGGGCATGGACTGGTTGGCAGCTTGCTATGCCACAGTTGATTGCCGAGCAAAGGTAGCCAAATTTCATTTTCCGGGTGAGCCAGTCCTTGAATGGGTAGGTAATACACCAACACCAGAGGTAGGTTTATTTCCTATCTGAAGGCGAGGAAAATGATCGCAAAAGGGTGCATTTATCATATTGTGCGAGTTAGAGATGCAGATGCTGAGATACCTACACTTCAGTCTATTCCCATAGTCAAAGAGTATGCAGATGTGTTTCCAGATGAGCTTCCAGGTATTCCTCCAGAGCGAGAGATTGATTTTAGCATCGATTTGCTTCCAGGAACTCAACCAATATCCGTCCCTCCGTATAGAATGGCACCTGCCGAATTGAAGGAGTTGAAGGAGCAGTTAAAAGATTTGCTGGAGAAAGGTTACATTAGGCCCAGTACCTCACCTTGGGGTGCACCGGTACTATTTGTGCGGAAGAAAGACGGCTCGCTGAGGATGTGTATCGATTATAGGCAGTTGAACAAGGTAACTATTAAGAATAAGTATCCACTTCCAAGGATCGATGACTTGTTTGATCAGTTGCAGGGAGCTAGATGCTTTTCCAAGATTGATTTGAGGTCGGGGTACCACCAGGTCAGAGTTCGGGAAAAAGATATTCCGAAGACAGCCTTCAGGACCCGATATGGCCACTTCGAGTTCCTTGTCATGTCCTTCGGGTTGACTAATGCACCCGCTGTATTTATGGACTTGATGAATAGCCTATTCCGGCCATTTTTAGATCTGTTCGTGATAGTATTTATTGATGATATTCTGGTTTATTCCCGTTCAGAGGATGAGCATGCGGACCACCTGCGAGCGGTACTCCAAACCCTCCGTGATCGTAAGTTGTATGCTAAGTTTTCTAAATGTGAGTTCTGGTTGAAGTCTGTAGCATTCTTGGGGCATATTGTATCAGATGAAGGGATAAAGGTGGACACTCAGAAGATTGAGGCCGTGAAATCTTGGCCTAGACCTACCACTCCGACAGAGGTTCGTAGCTTTCTAGGCTTAGCAGGATACTATCGGAGGTTCGTAGAGGGTTTTTCTTCCCTTTCGGCACCATTGACGAAGTTGACACAGAAAGAAACTAAGTTTCAATGGACAGAGGCTTGTGAGCGGAGTTTCCAAGAGCTTAAGAACAAGTTGACCTCAGCTCCAGTTCTAACACTTCCAGAGGGTCTAGAGGGTTATGCCGTGTATTGTGATGCATCAGGTGTCGGGTTAGGATGTGTCCTGATGCAACATGGGAAGGTAATTGCATATGCTTCAAGGCAGTTGAGGAAGCACGAGAGGAATTATCCGACCCACGACCTCGAGTTAGCTGCGGTTGTCCATGCACTTAAGATATGGCGGCATTATTTATATGGTGTTCATGTTGATATATTTACTGATCATAAAAGCCTACAATATATTTTCAAGCAGAAAGAGTTGAATTTGCGACAGAGGCGATGGCTTGAGTTATTGAAAGATTACGATGTTAACATTCTCTACCATCCAGGGAAAGCTAATGTTGTAGCAGATGCCTTAAGTCGCCGATCTATGGGTAGCTTAGCACATGTAGAGCCCGAGAAAAGACAATTAGCTAGAGATATTCATCAATTGGCTTCGTTGGGGGTTCGGTTAGTAGATTCTGAGGATGGTGGAGTTGTAATCCAAAACACTGCAAAATCATCCCTCATAGCTGAAGTCAAGGAAAGGCAGTACGAGGACCCAGAGTTGGTCGAGTTGAGAGAGCGAGTTCCGCAGCAGAAGAAGCCATTGTTAGAGCTCAAGGGAGATGGGGTTCTCAGATACAAGGGTCGTTTGTGTGTTCCAGATGTAGCAGGGCTACGAGACAGGATTATGTCAGAGGCAAATTGCTGCTATTTATAAAGATTGGCCATGTGTGGCATGCATAGTATGTTTCTGGCTACGTGCAGGTTGGTTTTAACCTAGTGTACGAAGGATACTCTGGAAAAAGTTTCCAAAGTCTCCAAGAGTAAACATTCGAGGACGAATGTTCCCAAGGGGGAGTGATGTTACACCCTATATTTTCGTATGTAAAAATGCGTCGTAAGCAAACTAATGTAGGACAAAAAAATGAGATAATATTTAAAAGTATATAAAGTAAGTTAATCATGTTACCTCTGAGGTTACAAATATTGAAGATCATGAACAACAAGTACAAAGAGGGTTGGACAGTTCAGAAGCTAAAGCAATTAAATAAAACAATGTTTCATCGAAAGTCGACAAGTTGGGAATGTTATAACATGTACCTTTGGGGTGAGACTAGGGTGATTAACATGATAAAGAGATTATGTTATGATTTATATTAGTCGTATGACATCCGTGTGTTATGTTTTGAAGTCAAGCGAGTTGTGGAACAAAAGTCGATGAAAGTCATCACAAGTTACATTCATAAGTTTTACTGAAACTTTGGGTCAAATGTAACTGCAATTTTCTCCCAATATACTTAGAGTTATGGTGTGTTCCACCCATCAAATTAAAGATCTATGAGTCTATTTTCCAACGCATTAAACCATTTGTCAATACGACATCGGAGTAGAGAGATATGTGCATTTTTGCGATACTGCGCAAGCTGCTAGGTGACAAGTAGGTGTGTCACCTACTTGCTTAAATGAAAGCCCAAAAATGGGCCATTTCGGGTCGTCCAAAGAGGCCTTTTAAGGGCCTATTTTCTTCATATATTAGACTTAAAATAGAGCATAATAACCAGACATAAGCTCTGCAAAGAATCCTCCCAAAAATTTCCCACAAACCCTAATTGATTTTCTCTCCCTTTCAAGTTCCAATTGGAGGTAAAACTTAGAGTTTGAAGAACCAAGATAGGAGCTGAGTTATCCAACAAATAAGGTGAGTTTACTGCTCTCTTTCATCCATTTTTTCTTCTGTAAATTCATGGTAAGTCGTTCTATACTTGTAAGAACTCACGGGATGGTGATCGGAAGCCGTGAGTTCGAGTTATTCACTTGTAGCGGACTGTTTTGTGGACTGTTTTGTGTTGCTGTTGGGCTGCGTGTTTTATTACTATTTTGTGGAGTTTTGGAGGAGGAAGGGGGTTTATAAACACCATATAAATGTAGGGTGGTTGGCTGGTCGTTCGTCATAACATTTTCGGGTCGTTTGACACTACTACGGTGGTCGTTTTGTGTACGAAGAGATTGGGGTGTGTTGGGCTGTTTTGTAGTATTTGATGGTGTATATAGGGCTGGAAAATGATGTATATATGTTGTTATTGTTCTGTCCTTGTATTGTTGGTGTTATCTTGAAGTTGGAGGAAGGGCATATTATAGGGGAGATGCTGCCCGTTTTAATACAAAATAGGTTTGTCGTTCGTTGTGCGATAGTTGTACCTTTCGTAACTTAACGATAGTATTATTATCATTCTTGTAGATTAAGGTGCGAAGAGGTGAGTTCAACTTGGTGATTGAAAAGATTGTGATAAGGTATGTTAAGGCTAAGCCTTCCTTCATTTTGGCATGATCTCGTAGCTACATGTGTTAGTAATGAGACAAAAAGAGAAGTTCATATTCATGAATTTATTCACACTATTCTAGTCTCATAAGTTACAATATTATTCCTTATCGAGACTCTATATTCAATTTTAGTATTGTCTTCTTTCAGTCAAGAGAGCAGCAAGCCTATATATACAGTATTACAGTATTTTCATTACCATCGAGCTATAATCGATGGGCAGGCCCCTATTGGGCAACCTCTGATCAGATGGAAAGTTATATACCGAGCCTACTGTGGCCGAGCGCCTATGAGCGAGCCCAGCATGGTCGAGATACATAGCCTAGTATGGCCGAGCGCCTATGAGCGAGCCTACTATGGCAGAGCAGTTATATATATACCGAGCCTTATAAGGCCGTACAATTATTTTACTTACTATATTGAAGGAGTTGAGTCAGTATCAGCAGGTAAGTATATCTCCAGATCATCTTTGACTCCCAGTTAATTTCAGTTATCATATTATCAGTTCAGTTTCAGATTTCAGTTATTTTATTGCCTTACATACTCGGTACATTATTTCGTACTGACGTCCCTTTTTGGGGGCGCTGCATTTCATGCGTGCAGGTTCAGACAGACAGACGGGTAGACCTCCTCAGTAGGTGTTTTCCGAGTTCCGCCTGATCGGTAAGCTCCACGTCTTTCGGAGTTGCCAGGACTAGAGTTTTGTGTACATCTTATGTATATCTGTATATATGTTATGGGTAGGTCGGGGCCCTGTTCCGATCACAGTACATCTATCAGTAGAGGCTTGTAGGCATATCCTGTTGGTTAGTGCAGTATGTTGGGTTTGTATAAATTGGTGGTTTGTCAGCTGTAGTAGCTATGACGGCCTTGTCGGCCTAGCTTTATATTGATATTTAGTTAGTGCTAGTTTCCATTCAGTTTTATATTTTGCTTCGCAAATTGTCTTGCAAGGTGGCCCCATGGCCAAAGTATGACATTATGTGTTCAGAGTCCCTTAGTCGCAATTTGGTACGCCAGGTTAGGTGAGGCACGGGGTGCTTGTCTCGCTCCTAGGTTCGGGGCGTGACACATGGGCAATCATTTCCTGGAGATGCTAATGGTAATGTTTTTGTTACAAGGCAGAATTGGAACATGAAATTTAAGGATGCTACCTCTGCTACTCAAGCAGGGGCTGAGTTTGCAAATTATGCAATCCTAGCTGCAAGATCTGTTGTAGAACTTTCAGGGCAATATTGTGTTGATGGTGGTGGTTTATGCCACCTAGGTAATTTCCTGGAGATGGCAATGGTAATATTTCTGTTGGCAGGTAGAATTGGAACATGAAATTTAAGGATGCTACCTCTGTTGCTCAAGAAGCGACTGAGTTTGCAGAACATGCAAGCCTAGCGCCAGAGCTGTTGTAGAACATTCAAGGCAATATTGTGTTGATGATGGTGGTTCATAATGATGGTGGTTCATACCACTTAGGTTTCAAGGATGAAATTTTGGAACATGGGCAATTATTTCCTGGAGATGGTGATAGTTATGTTTCTGCTGGCAGGCAGAATTGGAACATGAAATTTAAGGATGCTACCTCTGCTGCTCAAGCAGCGGCTGACTTTGCAGAACATGCAAGCCTAGCTGCCAGAGCTGTTGTAGAACTTTCAAGGCAATATTGTGTTGATGATGGTGGTTCATGCCACTTAGGTTTCAAGGATGAAAGGTTGGAACACGGGCAATCATTTCCTGGAGATGGTAATGGTAATGTTTTTGTTACAAGGCAGAATTGGAACACGAAATTTAAGGATGCTACCTCTGCTTCTCAAGCAGGGGCTGAGTTTGCAGAATATGCAATCCTAGCTGCATGATCTGTTGTAGAACATTCAGGGCAATATTGTGTTGATGGTGGTAGTTTATGCCACCTAGCTAATTTCCTGGAGATGGTAATGGTAATATTTCTGTTGGCAGGTAGAATTGGAACATGAAATTTAAGGATGCTACCTCTGTTGCTCAAGAAACGACTGAGTTTGCAGAACATGCAAGCTAGCGCCAGAGCTGTTGCAGAACTTTCAAGGCAATATTGTGTTGATGATGGTGGTTCATACCACTTAGGTTTCAAGGATGAAATTTTGGAACATGGGCAATCATTTCCTGGAGATGGTGATAGTTATGTTTCTGCTGGCAGGCAGAATTGGAACATGAAATTTAAGGATGCTACCTCTGCTGCTCAAGCAGCGGCTGACTTTGCAGAACATGCAAGCCTAGCTGCCAGAGCTGTTGTAGGACTTTCAAGGCAATATTGTGTTGATGATGGTGGTTCATGCCACTTAGGTTTAAAGGATGAAAGGTTGGAGCATGGGCAATCATTTCCTGGAGATGGTAATGGTAATGTTTTTGTTACAAGGCAGAATTGGAACATGAAATTTAAGGATGCAACCTCTGCTTCTCAAGGAGGGGCTGAGTTTGCAGAATATGCAATCCTAGCTGCAAGATCTGTTGTAGAACTTTCAAGGCAATATTGTGTTGATGATGGTGGATCATGCCACTTAGGTTTCAAGGATGAAAGGATGGAACATGTGAAATCATTTCTTGGAGATGGTAATGGTAATGTTTCTGTTGGCAGGCATAATTGGAACATGAAATTTAAGGATGCTACCTCTGTTGCTCAAGCAGCGGCTGACTTTGCAGAACATGAAAGCCTAGGTGCCAAAGCTGTTGTAGAAATTTCAAGGCAATATTGTGTTGATGATGGTGGTTCATACCACTTAGGTTTCAAGAATGAAAGGTTGGAACATGGGCAATTATTTCCTGGAGATGGTAATGGTAATTTTTCTGTTGCCAGGCAGAATTGGAACATGAAATTTAAGGATGCTACATCTGTTGCTCAAGCAGCGGTTGAGTTTGCTGAACAAGCAAGCCTAGCTGCCAGAGCTGTTGTAGAACATTCAAGGCATTATTGTATTTATGATGGTGGTTCATGCAACTTAGGTTTCAAGGATGAAAGGTTGGAACATGGGCAATTATTTCCTGGAGATAGTAATTTTTCTGTTGGCAGGCAGAATTGGAACATGAAATTTAAGGATGCTACCTCTGTTTCTCAAGCAGCAGCTGAGTTTGCAGAACATGCACGCCTAGCTGCCAGAGCTGTTGTAGGACTTTCAAGGAAATATTGTGTTGATGATGGTGGTTCATGCCACTTATGTTTCAAGGATGAAAGGTTGGAACATGGGCAATCATTTCCTGGAGATGGTAATGGTAATGTTTTTGTTGGCAGGCAGAATTGGAACATGAAATTTAAGGATGCTACCTCTGCTGCTCAAGCAGCGGCTGAGTTTGTAGAATATGCAATCCTAGCTGCCAGAGCTGTTGTAGAACTTTCTAGGCAATACTGTGTTGATGATGGTGGTTCATGCCACTTAGGTTTCAAGGATGAAAGGTTGGAACATGGGAAATCATTTCCTGTAGATGGTAATGGTAATGGTAATTTTTCTGTTGGCAGGTAGAATTGGAACATGAAAATTAAGGATGCTACCTCTGCTTCTCAAGCAGAGGCTGAGTTTGCAGAACATGCAAGCCTAGCTGTGAAAGATGTTGTAGAACTTTCAAGGTAATATTGTGTTGATGATGGCGGTTCATGCCACTTAGTTTTCAAGGATGAAAGGTTAGAACATGGGCAATCATTTCCTGGGGATGGTATTGGTAATTTTTCTGTTGGCAGGTAGAATTGGAACATGAAATTTAAGGATGCTACCTCTGCTGCTCAAGCAGCGGCTGAGTTTGCAGAACATACAAGCCTAGCTGCCAGAGCTGTTGTAGGACTTTCAAGGCAATATTGTGTTGATAATGGTGGTTCATGCCACTTAGGTTTCAAGGATGAAAGGTTGGAACATGGGCAATCATTTCCTGGAGATGGTAATGGTAATGTTTTTGTTGGAAGGCAGAATTGGAAAATGAAATTTAAGGATGCTACCTCTGCTGCTCAAGCAGGGGCTGAGTTTGCAGAATATGCAATCCTAGCTGCAAGAGCTGTTGTAGAACTTTCAGGGCAATATTGTGTTGATAGTGGTGGTTCATGCCACCTAGGTAATTTCCAGGATATGGTAATGGTAATATTTCTGTTGGCAGGTAGAATTAGAACATGAAATTTAAGGATGCTACCTCTGTTGCTCAAGAAGCGACTGAGTTTGCAGAACATGCAAGCCTAGCGCCAGAACTGTTGTAGAACTTTCAAGGCAATATTGTGTTGATGATGGTGGTTCATACCAATTAGGTTTCAAGGATGAAAGGTTGGAACATGGGCAATTATTTCCTGGAGATGGTAATGGTAATTTTTCTGTTGGCAGGCAGAATTGGAACATGAAATTTGAGGATGCTACATCTTTTGCTCAAGCAGCGGTTGAGTTTGCTGAACAAGCAAGCCTAGCTGCCAGAGCTGTTGTAGAACATTCAAGGCATTATTGTATTTATGATGGTGGTTCATGCAACTTAGGTTTCAAGGATGAAAGGTTGGAACATGGGCAATTATTTCCTGGAGATAGTAATTTTTCTGTTGGCAGGCAGAATTGGAACATGAAATTTAAGGATGCTACCTCTGTTTCTCAAGCAGCAGCTGAGTTTGCAGAACATGCACGCCTAGCTGCCAGAGCTGTTGTAGGACTTTCAAGGAAATATTGTGTTGATGATGGTGGTTCATGCCACTTAGGTTTCAAGGATGAAAGGTTGGAATATGGGCAATCATTTCCTGGAGATGGTAATGGTAATGTTTTTGTTGGCAGGCAGAATTGGAACATGAAATTTAAGGATGCTACCTCTGCTGCTCAAGCAGCGGCTGAGTTTGCAGAATATGCAATCCTAGCTGCCAGAGCTGTTGTAGAACTTTCTAGGCAATACTGTGTTGATGATGGTGGTTCATGCCACTTAGGTTTCAAGGATGAAAGGTTGGAACATGGGAAATCATTTCCTGGAGATGGTAATGGTAATGGTAATTTTTCTGTTGGCAGGTAGAATTGGAACATGAAAATTAAGGATGCTACCTCTGCTGCTCAAGCAGAGGCTGAGTTTGCAGAACATGCAAGCCTAGCTGTGAAAGATGTTGTAGAACTTTCAATGTAATATTGTGTTGATGATGGCGGTTCATGCCACTTAGTTTTCAAGGATGAAAGGTTAGAACATGGGCAATCATTTCCTGGGGATGGTATTGGTAATTTTTCTGTTGGCAGGTAGAATTGGAACATGAAATATAAGGATGCTACCTCTGCTGCTCAAGCAGGGGCTGAGTTTGCAGAACATACAAGCCTAGCTGCCAGAGCTGTTGTAGGACTTTCAAGGCAATATTGTGTTGATAATGGTGGTTCATGCCACTTAGGTTTCAAGGATGAAAGGTTGGAACATGGGCAATCATTTCCTGGAGATGGTAATGGTAATGTTTTTGTTGGAAGGCAGAATTGGAAAATGAAATTTAAGGATGCTACCTCTGCTGCTCAAGCAGGGGCTGAGTTTGCAGAATATGCAATCCTAGCTGCAAGAGCTGTTGTAGAACTTTCAGGGCAATATTGTGTTGATAGTGGTGGTTCATGCCACCTAGGTAATTTCCAGGATATGGTAATGGTAATATTTCTGTTGGCAGGTAGAATTAGAACATGAAATTTAAGGATGCTACCTCTGTTGCTCAAGAAGCGACTGAGTTTGCAGAACATGCAAGCCTAGCGCCAAAACTGTTGTAGAACTTTCAAGGCAATATTGTGTTGATGATGGTGGTTCATACCACTTAGGTTTCAAGGATGAAATGTTCGAACATGGGCAATCATTTCCTGGAGATGGTACTGGTAATTTTTCTGTTGGCAGGTAGAATTGGAACAAGAAATTTAAAGATGCTACCTCTGCTGCTCAAGCAGCGGCTGAGTTTGCAGAACATGCAAGCCTAGCTGCCAGAGCTGTTGTAGGACTTTCAAGGCAATATTGTGTTGATGATGGTGGTTCATGCCACTTAGTTTTCAAGGAAGAAAGGTTGGAACATGGGCAATCATTTCCTGGAGATGCTAATGGTAATGTTTTTGTTACAAGGCAGAATTGGAACATGAAATTTAAGGATGCTACCTCTGCTACTCAAGCAGGGGCTGAGTTTGCAGAATATGCAATCCTAGCTGCAAGATCTGTTGTAGAACTTTCAGGGCAATATTGTGTTGATGGTGGTGGTTTATGCCACCTAGGTAATTTCCTGGAGATGGTAATGGTAATATTTCTGTTGGCAGGTAGAATTGGAACATGAAATTTAAGGATGCTACCTCTGTTGCTCAAGAAGCGACTGAGTTTGCAGAACATGCAAGCCTAGCGCCAGAGCTGTTGTAGAACATTCAAGGCAATATTGTGTTGATGATGGTGGTTCATAATGATGGTGGTTCATACCACTTAGGTTTCAAGGATGAAATTTTGGAACATGGGCAATCATTTCCTGGAGATGGTGATAGTTATGTTTCTGCTGGCAGGCAGAATTGGAACATGAAATTTAAGGATGCTACCTCTGCTGCTCAAGCAGCGGCTGACTTTGCAGAACATGCAAGCCTAGCTGCCAGAGCTGTTGTAGAACTTTCAAGGCAATATTGTGTTGATGATGGTGGTTCATGCCACTTAGGTTTCAAGGATGAAAGGTTGGAACATGGGAAATCATTTCCTGGAGATGGTAATGGTAATGGTAATTTTTCTGTTGGCAGGTAGAATTGGAACATGAAAATTAAGGATGCTACCTCTGCTGCTCAAGCAGTGGCTGAGTTTGCAGAATATGCAAGTCTAGCTGCCAGAGCTGTTGTAGGACTTTGAAGGCAATATTGTGTTGATGATGGTGGTTCATGCCACTTAGGTTTCAAGGATGAATATTTGGAACATGGGCAATCATTTCCTGGAGATGGTAATGGTAAAGTTTTGTTTACAAGGCAGAATTGGAACATGAAATTTAAGGATGCTACCTCTACTACTCAAGCAGGGGCTGAGTTTGCAGAATATGCAATCCTAGTTGAAAGAGCTGTTGTAGAACTTTCAGGGCAATATTGTGTTGATGGTGGTGGTTTATGCCACCTAGGTAATTTCCTAGAGATGGTAATGGTAATATTTCTGTTGGCAGGTAGAATTGGAAAATGAAATTTAAGGATGCTACCTCTGTTGCTCAAGAAGCGACTGAGTTTGCAGAACATGCAAGCCTAGCGCCAGAGCTGTTGTAGAACTTTCAAGGCAATATTGTGTTGATGATGGTGGTTCATACCTCTTAGGTTTCAAGGATGAAATGTTGGAACATGGGCAATCATTTCCTGGAGATGGTATTGGTAATTTTTCTGTTGGCAGGTAGAATTGGAACATGAAATTTAAGGATGCTACCTCTGCTGCTCAAGCAGGGGCTGAGTTTGCAGAATATGCAATCCTAGCTGCAAGATCTGTTGTAGAACTTTCAGGGCAATATTGTGTTGATGGTGGTGGTTTATGCCACCTAGGTAATTTCCTGGAGATGGTAATGGTAATATTTCTGTTGGCAGGTAGAATTGGAACATGAAATTTAAGGATGCTACCTCTGTTGCTCAAGAAGCGACTGAGTTTGCAGAACATGCAAGCCTAGCGCCAGAGCTGTTGTAGAACATTCAAGGCAATATTGTGTTGATGATGGTGGTTCATAATGATGGTGGTTCATACCACTTAGGTTTCAAGGATGAAATTTTGGAACATGGGCAATCATTTCCTGGAGATGGTGATAGTTATGTTTCTGCTGGCAGGCAGAATTGGAACATGAAATTTAAGGATGCTACCTCTGCTGCTCAAGCAGCGGCTGACTTTGCAGAACATGCAAGCCTAGCTGCCAGAGCTGTTGTAGAACTTTCAAGGCAATATTGTGTTGATGATGGTGGTTCATGCCACTTAGGTTTCAAGGATGAAAGGTTGGAACATGGGAAATCATTTCCTGGAGATGGTAATGGTAATGGTAATTTTTCTGTTGGCAGGTAGAATTGGAACATGAAAATTAAGGATGCTACCTCTGCTGCTCAAGCAGTGGCTGAGTTTGCAGAATATGCAAGCCTAGCTGCCAGAGCTGTTGTAGGACTTTGAAGGCAATATTGTGTTGATGATGGTGGTTCATGCCACTTAGGTTTCAAGGATGAATGTTTGGAACATGGGCAATCATTTCCTGGAGATGGTAATGGTAATGTTTTGTTTACAAGGCAGAATTGGAACATGAAATTTAAGGATGCTACCTCTACTACTCAAGCAGGGGCTGAGTTTGCAGAATATGCAATCCTAGTTGAAAGATCTGTTGTAGAACTTTCAGGGCAATATTGTGTTGATGGTGGTGGTTTATGCCACCTAGGTAATTTCCTAGAGATGGTAATGGTAATATTTCTGTTGGCATCTAGAATTGGAAAATGAAATTTAAGGATGCTACCTCTGTTGCTCAAGAAGCGACTGAGTTTGCAGAACATGCAAGCCTAGCGCCAGAGCTGTTGTAGAACATTCAAGGCAATATTGTGTTGATGATGGTGGTTCATACCTCTTAGGTTTCAAGGATGAAATGTTGGAACATGGGCAATCATTTCCTGGAGATGGTATTGGTAATTTTTCTGTTGGCAGGTAGAATTGGAACATGAAATTTAAGGATGCTACCTCTGCTGCTCAAGCAGGGGCTGAGTTTGCAGAATATGCAATCCTAGTTGAAAGATCTATTGTAGAACTTTCAGGGCAATATTGTGTTGATGGTGGTGGTTTATGCCACCTAGGTAATTTCCTAGAGATGGTAATGGTAATATTTCTGTTGGCAGGTAGAATTGGAAAATGAAATTTAAGGATGCTACCTCTGTTGCTCAAGAAGCGACTGAGTTTGCAGAACATGCAAGCCTAGCGCCAGAGCTGTTGTACAACTTTCAAGGCAATATTGTGTTGATGATGGTGGTTCATACCACTTAGGTTTCAAGGATGAAATGTTGGAACATGGGCAATCATTTCCTGGAGATGGTATTGGTAATTTTTCTGTTGGCAGGTAGAATTGGAACATGAAATTTAAGGATGCTACCTCTGCTGCTCAAGCAGCGGCTGACTTTGCAGAACATGCAAGCCTAGATGCCAGAGCTGTTGTAGGACTTTCAAGGCAATATTGTGTTGATGATGGTGGTTCATGCCACTTAGGTTTCAAGGATGAAAGGTTGGAACATGGGAAATCATTTCCTGGAGATGGTAATGGTAATGGTAATTTTTCTGTTGGCAGGTAGAATTGGAACAAGAAATTTAAAGATGCTACCTCTGCTGCTCAAGCAGCGGCTGAGTTTGCAGAACATGCAAGCCTAGCTGCCAGAGCTGTTGTAGGACTTTCAAGGCAATATTGTGTTGATGATGGTGGTTCATGCCACTTAGTTTTCAAGGAAGAAAGGTTGGAACATGGGCAATCATTTCCTAGAGATGCTAATGGTAATGTTTTTGTTACAAGGCAGAACTGGAACATGAAATTTAAGGATGCTACCTCTGCTACTCAAGCAGGGGCTGAGTTTGCAGAATATGCAATCCTAGCTGCAAGATCTGTTGTAGAACTTTCAGGGCAATATTGTGTTGATGGTGGTGGTTTATGCCACCTAGGTAATTTCCTGGAGATGGTAATGGTAATATTTCTGTTGGCAGGTAGAATTGGAACATGAAATTTAAGGATGCTACCTCTGTTGCTCAAGAAGCGACTGAGTTTGCAGAACATGCAAGCCTAGCGCCAGAGCTGTTGTAGAACATTCAAGGCAATATTGTGTTGATGATGGTGGTTCATAATGATGGTGGTTCATACCACTTAGGTTTCAAGGATGAAATTTTGGAACATGGGCAATCATTTCCTGGAGATGGTGATAGTTATGTTTCTGCTGGCAGGCAGAATTGGAACATGAAATTTAAGGATGCTACCTCTGCTGCTCAAGCAGCGGCTGACTTTGCAGAACATGCAAGCCTAGCTGCCAGAGCTGTTGTAGAACTTTCAAGGCAATATTGTGTTGATGATGGTGGTTCATGCCACTTAGGTTTCAAGGATGAAAGGTTGGAACATGGGAAATCATTTCCTGGAGATGGTAATGGTAATGGTAATTTTTCTGTTGGCAGGTAGAATTGGAACATGAAAATTAAGGATGCTACCTCTGCTGCTCAAGCAGTGGCTGAGTTTGCAGAATATGCAAGCCTAGCTGCCAGAGCTGTTGTAGGACTTTGAAGGCAATATTGTGTTGATGATGGTGGTTCATGCCACTTAGGTTTCAAGGATGAAAGTTTGGAACATGGGCAATCATTTCCTGGAGATGGTAATGGTAATGTTTTTTTTACAAGGCAGAATTGGAACATGAAATTTAAGGATGCTACCTCTGCTACTCAAGCAGGGGCTGAGTTTGCAGAATATGCAATCCTAGTTGAAAGATCTGTTGTAGAACTTTCAGGGCAATATTGTGTTGATGGTGGTGGTTTATGCCACCTAGGTAATTTCCTAGAGATGGTAATGGTAATATTTCTGTTGGCAGGTAGAATTGGAAAATGAAATTTAAGGATGCTACCTCTGTTGCTCAAGAAGCGACTGAGTTTGCAGAACATGCAAGCCTAGCGCCTGAGCTGTTGTAGAACTTTCAAGGCAATATTGTGTTGATGATGGTGGTTCATACCACTTAGGTTTCAAGGATGAAATGTTGGAACATAGGCAATCATTTCCTGGAGATGGTATTGGTAATTTATCTGTTGGCAGGTAGAATTGGAACATGAAATTTAAGGATGCTACCTCTGCTGCTCAAGCAGCGGCTGAGTTTGCAGAACATGCAAGCCTAGATGCCAGAGCTGTTGTAGGACTTTCAAGGCAATATTGTGTTGATGATGGTGGTTCATGCCACTTAGGTTTCAAGGATGAAAGGTTGGAACATGGGCAATCATTTCTTGGAGATGGTAATGGTAATGTTTTTGTTACAAGGAAGAATTGGAACATGAAATTTAAGGATTCTACCTCTGCTACTCAAGCAGGGGCTGAGTTTGCAGAATATGCAATCCTAGCTGCAAGATTTGTCGTAGAACTTTCAGGGCAATATTGTGTTGATGGTGGTGGTTCATGCCACCTAGGTAATTTCCTGGAGATGGTAATGGTAATATTTCTGTTGGCAGGTAGAATTAGAACATGAAATTTAAGGATGCTACCTCTGTTGCTCAAGAAGCGACTGAGTTTGCAGAACATGCAAGCCTAGCGCCAGAGCTGTTGTAGAACTTTCAAGGCAATATTGTGTTGATGATGGTGGTTCATACCACTTAGGTTTCAAGGATGAAATGTTGGAACATGGGCAATCATTTCCTGGAGATGGTATTGGTAATTTTTCTGTTGGCGGGTAGAATTGGAACATGAAATTTAATGATGCTACCTCTGCTGCTCAAGCAGCGGCTGAGTTTGCAAAACATGCAAGCCTAGCTGCCAGAGCTGTTGTAGGACTTTCAAGGCAATATTGTGTTGATGATGGTGGTTCATGCCACTTAGGTTTCAAGGATGAAAGGTTGGAACATGGGCAATCATTTCCTGGAGATGGTAATGGTAATGTTTTTGTTACAAGGCAGAATTGGAACCTGAAATTTAAGGATGCTACCTCTGCTATCAAGCAGGGGCTGAGTTTGCAGAATATGCAATCCTAGCTGCAAGATCCGTTGTAGAACTTTCAGGGCAATATTGTGTTGATGGTGGTGGTTTATGCCACCTAGGTAATTTCCTGGAGATGGTAATGGTAATATTTCTGTTGGCAGGTAGAATTGGAACATGAAATTTAAGGATGCTACCTCTGTTGCTCAAGAAGCGACTGAGTTTGCAGAACATGCAAGCCTAGCGCCAGAGCTGTTGTAGAACTTTCAAGGCAATATTGTGATGATGATGGTGGTTCATAATAATGGTGGTTCATACCACTTAGGTTTCAAGGATGAAATTTTGGAACATGGGCAATCATTTCCTGGAGATGGTGATAGTTATGTTTCTGCTGCCAGGCAGAATTGGAACATGAAATTTAAGGATGCTACCTCTGCTGCTCAAGCAGCGGCTGACTTTGCAGAACATGCAAGCCTAGCTGCCAGAGCTGTTGTAGGACTTTCAAGGCAATATTGTGTTGATGATGGTGGTTCATGCCACTTAGGTTTCAAGGATGAAAGGTTGGAGCATGGGCAATCATTTCCTGGAGATGGTAATGGTAAGGTTTTTGTTGGCAGGCGGAATTGGAAAATGAAATTTATGGATGCTACCTCTGCTGCTCAAGCAGCGGCTGAGTTTGCAGAACATGCAAGCCTAGATGCCAGAGCTGTTGTAGGACTTTCAAGGCAATATTGTGTTGATGATGGTGGTTTATGCCACTTAGGTTTCAAGGATGAAAGGATGGAACATGTGAAATCATTTCTTGGAAATGGTAATGGTAATGTTTCTGTTGGCAGGCATAATTGGAACATGAAATTTAAGGATGCTACCTCTGTTGCTCAAGCAACGGCTGACTTTGTAGAACATGAAAGCCTAGGTGCCAAAGCTGTTGTAGAAATTTCAAGGCAATATTGTGTTGATGATGGTGGTTCATGCCACTTAGGTTTCAAGGATGAAAGGTTGGAACATGGGCAATTATTTCCTAGAGATGGTAATGGTAATTTTTCTGTTGGCAGGCAGAATTGGAACATGAAATTTAAGGATGCTACATCTATTGCTCAAGCAGCGGTTGAGTTTGCAGAACATGCAAGCCTAGCTGCCAGAGCTGTTGTAGAACTTTCAAGGCAATATTGTATTTATGATGGTGGTTCATGAAACTTAGGTTTCAAGGATGAAAGGTTGGAACATGGGCAATTATTTCCTGGAGATGGTAATTTTTCTGTTGGCAGGCAGAATTGGAACATGAAATTTAAGGATGCTACCTCTGTTTCTCAAGCATCAGCTGAGTTTGCAGAACATGCACGCCTAGCTGCCAGAGCTGTTGTAGGACTTTCAAGGAAATATTGTGTTGATGATGGTGGTTCATGCCACTTAGGTTTCAAGGATGAAAGGTTGGAACATGGGCAATTATTTCCTGGAGATAGTAATGGTAATGTTTTTGTTGGCAGGCAGAATTGGAACATGAAATTTAAGGATGCTACCTCTGCTGCTCAAGCAGCGGCTGAGTTTGTAGAATATGCATTCCTAGCTGCTAGAGCTGTCGTAGAACTTTCAAGGCAATACTGTGTTGATGATGGTGGTTCATGCCACTTAGGTTTCAAGGATGAAAGTTTGGAACATGGGAAATCATTTCCTGCAGATGGTAATGGTAATGGTAATTTTTCTGTTGGCAGGTAGAATTGGAACATGAAAATTAATGATGATACCTCTGCTGCTAAAGCAGCGGCTGAGTTTGCAGAACATGCAAGCCTAGATGCCAGAGCTGTTGTAGGACTTTCAAGGCAATATTGTGTTGATGATGGTGGTTCATGCCACTTAGGTTTCAAGGATGAAAGGTTGGAACATGGGCAATCATTTCCTGGAGATGGTAATGGTAATGTTTTTGTTACAAGGAAGAATTGGAACATGAAATTTAAGGATGCTACCTCTGCTACTCAAGCAGGGGCTGAGTTTGCAGAATATGCAATCCTAGCTGCCAGAGCTGTTATAGGACTTTCAAGGCAATATTGTGTTGATAATGGTGGTTCATGCCACTTAGGTTTCAAGGATGAAAGGTTGGAATATGGGCAATCATTTCCTGAAGATGGTAATGGTAATGTTTTTGTTGGAAGGCAGAATTGGAAAATGAAATTTAAGGATGCTACCTCTGCTGCTCAAGCAGGGGCTGAGTTTGAAGAATATGCAATCCTAGCTGCAAGAGCTGTTGTAGAACTTTCAGGGCAATATTGTGTTGATGGTGGTGGTTCATGCCACCTAGGTAATTTCCTGGAGATGGTAATGGTAATATTTCTGTTGGCAGGTAGAATTAGAACATGAAATTTAAGGATGCTACCTCTGTTGCTCAAGAAGCGACTGAGTGTGCAGAACATGCAAGCCTAGCGCCAGAGCTGTTGTAGAACTTTCAAGGCAATATTGTGTTGATGATGGTGGTTCATACCACTTAGGTTTCAAGGATGAAATGTTGGAACATGGGCAATCATTTCCTGGAGATGGCATTGGTAATTTTTCTGTTGGCAGGAAGAATTGGAACATGAAATTTAAGGATGCTACCTCTGCTGTTCAAGCAGCGGCTGAATTTGCAGAACATGCAAGCCTAGCTGCCATAGCTGTTGTAGGACTATCAAGGCAATATTGTGTTGATGATGGTGGTTCATTCCACTTAGGTTTCAAGGATGAAAGGTTGGAACATGGGCAATCATTTCCTGGAGATGGTAATGGTAATGTTTTTGTTGGAAGGCAGAATTGGAACATGAAATTTAAGGATGCTACCTCTGCTACTCAAGCAGGGGCTGAGTTTGAAGAATATGCAATCCTAGCTGCAAGATCTGTTGTAGAACTTTCAGGGCAATATTGTGTTGATGGTGGTGGTTCATGCCGCCTAGCTAATTTCCTGGAGATGGTAATGGTAATATTTCTGTTGGCAGGTAGAATTGGAACATGAAATTTAAAGATGCTACCTCTGTTGCTCAAGAAGCGACTGAGTTTGCAGAACATGCAAGCCTAGTGCCAGAGCTGTTGTAGAACTTTCAAGGCAATATTATGTTGATGATGGTGGTTCATAATGATGGTGGTTCATACCACTTAGGTTTCAAGGATGAAATTTTGGAACATGGGCAATCATTTCCTGGAGATGGTGATAGTTATGTTTCTGCTGGCAGGCAGAATTGGAACATGAAATTTAAGGATGCTACCTCTGCTGCTCAAGCAGCGGCTGACTTTGAAGAACATGCAAGCCTAGCTGCCAGAGCTGTTGTAGGACTTTCAAGGCAATATTGTGTTGATGATGGTGGTTCATGCCACTTAGGTTTCAAGGATGAAAGGTTGGAGCATGGGCAATCATTTCCTGGAGATGGTAATGGTAAGGTTTTTGTTGGCAGGCGGAATTGGAACATGAAATTTATGGATGCTACCTCTGCGGCTCAAGCAGCGGCTGAGTTTGCAGAACATGCAAGCCTAGATGCCAGAGCTGTTGTAGGACTTTCAAGGCAATATTGTGTTGATGATGGTGGTTCATGCCACTTAGGTTTCAAGGATGAAAGGTTGGAACATGGGCAATCGTTTCCTGGAGATGGTAATGGTAATGTTTTTGTTACAAGGAAGAATTGGAACATGAAATTTAAGGATGCTACCTCTGCTACTCAAGCAGGGGCTGAGTTTGCAGAATATGCAATCCTAGCTGCAAGATTAGTCGTAGAACTTTCAGGGCAATATTGTGTTGATGGTGGTGGTTCATGCCACCTAGGTAATTTCCTGGAGATGGTAATGGTAATATTTCTGTTGGCATGTAGAATTAGAACATGAAATTTAAGGATTCTACCTCTGTTGCTCAAGAAGCGACTGAGTTTGCAGAACATGCAAGCCTAGCGCCAGAGCTGTTGTAGAACTTTCAAGGCAATATTGTGTTGATGATGGTGGTTCATACCACTTAGGTTTCAAGGATGAAATGTTGGAACATGGGCAATCATTTCCTGGAGATGGTATTGGTAATTTTTCTGTTGGCAGGCAGAATTGGAACATGAAATTTAAGGATGCTACCTCTGCTGCTCAAGCAGCGGCTGAGTTTGCAGAACATGCAAGCCTAGCTGCCAGAGCTGTTGTAGGACTTTCAAGGCAATATTGTGTTGATGATGGTGGTTCATGCCACTTAGGTTTCAAGGATGAAAGGTTGGAACATGGGCAATCATTTCCTGGAGATGGTAATGTTAATGTTTTTGTTACAAGGCAGAATTGGAACCTGAAATTTAAGGATGCTACCTCTGCTATCAAGCAGGGGCTGAGTTTGCAGAATATGCAATCCTAGTTGCAAGATCCGTTTTAGAACTTTCAGGGCAATATTGTGTTGATGGTGGTGGTTTATGCCACCTAGGTAATTTCCTGGAGATGGTAATGGTAATATTTCTGTTGGCAGGTAGAATTGGAACATGAAATTTAAGGATGCTACCTCTGTTGCTCAAGAAGCGACTGAGTTTGCAGAATATGCAAGCCTAGCGCCAGAGCTGTTGTAGAACTTTCAAGGCAATATTGTGATGATGATGGTGGTTCATAATGATGGTGGTTCATACCACTTAGGTTTCAAGGATGAAATTTTGGAACATGGGCAATCATTTCCTGGAGATGGTGATAGTTATGTTACTGCTGCCAGGCAGAATTGGAACATGAAATTTAAGGATGCTACCTCTGCTGCTCAAGCAGCGGCTGACTTTGCAGAACATGCAAGCCTAGCTGCCAGAGCTGTTGTAGGACTTTCAAGGCAATATTGTGTTGATGATGGTGGTTCATGCCACTTAGGTTTCAAGGATGAAAGGTTGGAGCATGGGCAATAATTTCCTGGAGATGGTAATGGTAAGGTTTTTTTTGGCAGGCAGAATTGGAACATGAAATTTAAGGATGCTACCTCTGCTGCTCAAGCAGCGGCTGAGTTCTCAAAATATGCAAATTTAGCTGCCAGAGCTGTTGTAGAACATTCAAGGCAATATTGTGTTGATGATGGTGGTTCATGCCACTTAGGTTTCAAGGATGAAAGGATGGAACATGTGAAATCATTTCTTGGAGATGGTAATGGTAATGTTTCTGTTGGCAGGCATAATTGGAACATGAAATTTAAGGATGCTACCTCTGTTGCTCAAGCAGCGGCTGACTTTGCAGAATATGAAAGCCTAGGTGCCAAAGCTGTTATAGAAATTTCAAGGCAATATTGTGTTGATGATGGTGGTTCATGCCACTTAGGTTTCAAGGATGAAAGGTTGGAACATGGGCAATTATTTCCTGGAGATGGTAATGGTAATTTTTCTGTTGGCAGGCAGAATTGGAACATGAAATTTAAGGATGCTACATCTGTTGCTCAAGCAGCGGTTGAGTTTGCAGAACATGCAAGCCTAGCTGCCAGAGCTGTTGTAGAACTTTCAAGGCAATATTGTATTTATGATGGTGGTTCATGAAACTTAGGTTTCAAGGATGAAAGGTTGGAACATGGGCAATTATTTCCTGGAGATGGTAATTTTTCTGTTGGCAGGCAGAATTGGAACATGAAATTTAAGGATGCTACCTCTGTTTCTCAAGCAGCAGCTGAGTTTGCAGAACATGCACGCCTAGCTGCCAGAGCTGTTGTAGGACTTTCAAGGAAATATTGTGTTGATGATGGTGGTTCATGCCACTTAGGTTTCAAGGATGAAAGGTTGGAACATGGGCAATTATTTCCTGGAGATAGTAATGGTAATGTTTTTGTTGGCAGGCAGAATTGGAACATGAAATTTAAGGATGCTACCTCTGCTGCTCAAGCAGCGGCTGAGTTTGCAGAATATGCAATCCTAGCTGCTAGAGCTGTCGTAGAACTTTCAAGGCAATACTGTGTTGATGATGGTGGTTCATGCCACTTAGGTTTCAAGGATGAAAGTTTGGAACATGGGAAATCATTTCCTGCAGATGGTAATGGTAATGGTAATTTTTCTGTTGGCAGGTAGAATTGGAACATGAAAATTAAGGATGCTACCTCTGCTGCTCAAGCAGCGGCTGAGTTTGCAGAACATGCAAGCCTAGATGCCAGAGCTGTTGTAGGACTTTCAAGGCAATATTGTGTTGATGATGGTGGTTCATGCCACTTAGGTTTCAAGGATGAAAGGTTGGAACATGGGCAATCATTTCCTGGAGATGGTAATGGTAATGTTTTTGTTACAAGGAAGAATTGGAACATGGAATTTAAGGATGCTACCTCTGCTACTCAAGCAGGTGCTGAGTTTGCAGAATATGCAATCCTAGCTGCCAGAGCTGTTGTAGGACTTTCAAGGCAATATTGTGTTGATAATGATGGTTCATGCCACTTAGGTTTCAAGGATGAAAGGTTGGAATATGGGCAATCATTTCCTGAAGATGGTAATGGTAATGTTTTTGTTGGAAGGCAGAATTGGAAAATGAAATTTAAGGATGCTACCTCTGCTGCTCAAGCAGGGGCTGAGTTTGAAGAATATGCAATCCTAGCTGCAAGAGCTGTTGTAGAACTTTCAGGGCAATATTGTGTTGATGGTGGTGGTTCATGCCACCTAGGTAATTTCCTGGAGATGGTAATGGTAATATTTCCGTTGGCAGGTAGAATTAGAACATGAAATTTAAGGATGCTACCTCTGTTGCTCAAGAAGCGACTGAGTTTGCAGAATATGCAAGCCTAGCGCCAGAGCTGTTGTAGAACTTTCAAGGCAATATTGTGTTGATGATGGTGGTTCATACCACTTAGGTTTCAAGGATGAAATGATTGAACATGGGCAATCATTTCCTGGAGATGGCATTGGTAATTTTTCTGTTGGCAGGAAGAATTGGAACATGAAATTTAAGGATGCTACCTCTGCTGTTCAAGCAGCGGCTGAATTTGCAGAACATGCAAGCCTAGCTGCCATAGCTGTTGTAGGACTATCAAGGCAATATTGTGTTGATGATGGTGGTTCATTCCACTTAGGTTTCAAGGATGAAAGGTAGGAACATGGGCAATCATTTCCTGGAGATGGTAATGGTAATGTTTTTGTTGGAAGGCAGAATTGGAACATGAAATTTAAGGATGCTACCTCTGCTACTCAAGCAAGGGCTGAGTTTGAAGAATATGCAATCCTAGCTGCAAGATCTGTTGTAGAACTTTCAGGGCAATATTGTGTTGATGGTGGTGGTTCATGCCGCCTAGCTAATTTCCTGGAGATGGTAATGGTAATATTTCTGTTGGCAGGTAGAATTGGAACATGAAATTTAAGGATGCTACCTCATTTGCTCAAGAAGCGACTGAGTTTGCAGAACATGCAAGCCTAGTGCCAGAGCTGTTGTAGAACTTTCAAGGCAATATTATGTTGATGATGGTGGTTCATAATGATGGTGGTTCATACCACTTAGGTTTCAAGGATGAAATTTTGGAACATGGGCAATCATTTCCTGGAGATGGTGATAGTTATGTTTCTGCTGGCAGGCAGAATTGGAACATGAAATTTAAGGATGCTACCTCTGCTGCTCAAGCAGCGGCTGACTTTGCAGAACATGCAAGCCTAGCTGCCAGAGCTGTTGTAGGACTTTCAAGGCAATATTGTGTTGATGATGGTGGTTCATGCCACTTAGGTTTCAAGGATGAAAGGATGGAGCAAGGGCAATCATTTCCTGGAGATGGTAATGGTAAGGTTTTTGTTGGCAGGCGGAATTGGAACATGAAATTTATGGATGCTACCTCTGCTGCTCAAGCAGCGGCTGAGTTTGCAAAATATGCAATCCTAGCTGCCAGAGCTGTTGTAGAACTTTCAAGGCAATATTGTGTTGATGATGGTGGTTCATGCCACTTAGGTTTCAAGGATGAAAGGATGGAACATGTGAAATCATTTCATGGAGATGGTAGTGGTAATGTTTCTGTTGGCAGGCATAATTGGAACATGCAATTTAAGGATGCTACCTCTGTTGCTCAAGCAGTGGCAGACTTTGCAGAACATGAAAGCCTAGGTGCCAGAGCTGTTGTAGAACTTTCAAGGCAATATTGTGTTGATGATGGTGGTTCATACCACTTAGGTTTTAAGGATGAAAGGTTGGAACATGGGCAATTATTTCCTGGAGATGGTAATGGTAATTTTTCTGTTGGCAGACAGAATTGGAATATGAAATTTAAGGATGCTACATCTGTTGCTCAAGCAGCGGTTGAGTTTGTAGAATATGCAAGCCTAGCTGCCAAAGATGTTGTAGAACTTTCAAGGCAATATTGTATTTATGATGGTGGTTCATGCAACTTAGGTTTCAAGGATGAAAGGTTGGAACATGGGCAATTATTTCCTGGAGATGGTAATTTTTCTGTTGGCAGGCAGAATTGGAACATGAAATTTAAGGATGCTACCTCTGTTTCTCAAGCAGCAGCTGCGTTTGCAGAACATGCACGCCTAGCTGCCAGAGTTTTTGTAGGACTTTCAAGGAAATATTGTGTTAATGATGGTGGTTCATGCCACTTAGGTTTCAAGGATGAAAGGTTGGAACATGGGCAATCATTTCCTGGTGATGGTAATGGTTATGTTTTTGTTGGCAGGCAGAATTGGATCATGAAATTTAAGGATGCTACCTCTGCTGCTCAAGCAGCGGCTGAGTTTGCAGAATATGCAATCCTAGCTGCCAGAGCTGTTGTAGAACTTTTATGGCAATACTGTGTTGATGATGGTGGTTCATGCCACTTAGGTTTCAAGGATGAAAGGTTGGAACATGGGAAATCATTTCCTGGAGATGGTAATGGTAATGGTAATTTTTCTGTTGGCAGGTAGAATTGGAACATGAAAATTAAGGATGCTACCTTTGCTGCTCAAGCAGCGGTTGAGTTTGAAGAACATACAAGCCTAGCTATCAAAGATGTTGTAGAACTTTCAAGGTAATATTGTGTTGATGATTGCGGTTCATGCCACTTAGTTTTCAAGGATGAAAGGTTAGAACATGGGCAATAATTTCTTGGAGATGGTATTGGTAATTTTTCTATTGGCAGGTAGAATTGGAACATGAAATTTAAGGATGCTACCTCTGCTTCTCAAGCAGCGGCTGGGTTTGCAGAACATACAAGCCTAGCTGCCAGAGCTGTTGTAGGACTTTCAAGGCAATATTGTGTTGATAATGGTGGTTTATGCCACTTAGGTTTCAAGGATGAAAGGTTGGAACATGGGCAATCATTTCCTGGAGATGGTAATGGTAATGTTTTTGTTACAAGGAAGAATTGGAACATGAAATTTAAGGATGCTACCTCTGCTACTCAAGCAGGGGCTGAGTTTGCAGAATATGCAATCCTAGCTGCCAGAGCTGTTGTAGGACTTTCAAGGCAATATTGTGTTGATAATGGTGGTTCATGCCACTTAGGTTTCAAGGATGAAAGGTTGGAATATGGGCAATCATTTCCTGAAGATGGTAATGGTAATGTTTTTGTTGGAAGGCAGAATTGGAAAATGAAATTTAAGGATGCTACCTCTGCTGCTCAAGCAGGGGCTGAGTTTGAAGAATATGCAATCCTAGCTGCAAGAGCTGTTGTAGAACTTTCAGGGCAATATTGTGTTGATGGTGGTGGTTCATGCCACCTAGGTAATTTCCTGGAGATGGTAATGGTAATATTTCTGTTGGCAGGTAGAATTAGAACATGAAATTTAAGGATGCTACCTCTGTTGCTCAAGAAGCGACTGAGTTTGCAGAACATGCAAGCCTAGTGCCAGAGCTGTTGTAGAACTTTCAAGGCAATATTGTGTTGATGATGGTGGTTCATACCACTTAGGTTTCAAGGATGAAATGTTGGAACATGGGCAATCATTTCCTGGAGATGGCATTGGTAATTTTTCTGTTGGCAGGAAGAATTGGAACATGAAATTTAAGGATGCTACCTCTGCTGTTCAAGCAGCGGCTGAATTTGCAGAACATGCAAGCCTAGCTGCCATAGCTGTTGTAGGACTATCAAGGCAATATTGTGTTGATGATGGTGGTTCATTAAACTTAGGTTTCAAGGATGAAAGGTTGGAACATGGGCAATCATTTCCTGGAGATGGTAATGGTAATGTTTTTGTTGGAAGGCAGAATTGGAACATGAAATTTAAGGATGCTACCTCTGCTACTCAAGCAGGGGCTGAGTTTGAAGAATATGCAATCCTAGCTGCAAGATCTGTTGTAGAACTTTCAGGGCAATATTGTGTTGATGGTGGTGGTTCATGCCGCCTAGCAAATTCCCTGGAGATGGTAATGGTAATATTTCTGTTGGCAGGTAGAATTGGAACATGAAATTTAAGGATGCTACCTCTGTTGCTCAAGAAGCGACTGAGTTTGCAGAACATGCAAGCCTAGTGCCAGAGCTGTTGTAGAACTTTCAAGGCAATATTATGTTGATGATGGTGGTTCATAATGATGGTGGTTCATACCACTTAGGTTTCAAGGATGAAATTTTGGAACATGGGCAATCATTTCCTGGAGATGGTGATAGTTATGTTTCTGCTGGCAGGCAGAATTGGAACATGAAATTTAAGGATGCTACCTATGCTGCTCAAGCATCGGCTGACTTTGCAGAACATGCAAGCCTAGCTGCCAGAGCTGTTGTAGGACTTTCAAGGCAATATTGTGTTGATGATGGTGGTTCATGCCACTTAGGTTTCAAGGATGAAAGGTTGGAGCATGGGCAATCATTTCCTGGAGATGGTAATGGTAAGGTTTTTGTTGGCAGGCGGAATTGGAACATGAAATTTATGGATGCTACCTCTGCTGCTCAAGCAGCGGCTGAGTTTGCAAAATATGCAATCCTAGCTGCCAGAGCTGTTGTAGAACTTTCAAGGCAATATTGTGTTGATGATGGTGGTTCATGCCACTTAGGTTTCAAGGATGAAAGGATGGAACATGTGAAATCATTTCATGGAGATTGTAGTGGTAATGTTTCTGTTTGCAGGCATAATTGGAACATGCAATTTAAGGATGCTACCTCTGTTGCTCAAGCAGTGGCAGACTTTGCAGAACATGAAAGCCTAGGTGCCAGAGCTGTTGTAGAACTTTCAAGGCAATATTGTGTTAATGATGGTGGTTCATGCCACTTAGGTTTTAAGGATGAATGGTTGGAACATGGGCAATTATTTCCTGGAGATGGTAATGGTAATTTCTCTGTTGGCAGACAGAATTGGAATATGAAATTTAAGGATGCTACATCTGTTGCTCAAGCAGCGGTTGAGTTTGTAGAATATGCAAGCCTAGCTGCCAGAGATGTTGTAGAACTTTCAAGGCAATATTGTATTTATGATGGTGGTTCATGCAACTTAGGTTTCAAGGATGAAAGGTTGGAACATGAGCAATTATTTCCTGGAGATGGTAATTTTTCTGTTGGCAGGCAGAATTGGAACATGAAATTTAAGGATGCTACCTCTGTTTCTCAAGCAGCAGCTGAGTTTGCAGAACATGCACGCTTAGCTGCCAGAGTTGTTGTAGGACTTTCAAGGAAATATTGTGTTAATGATGGTGGTTCATGCCACTTAGGTTTCAAGGATGAAAGGTTGGAACATGGGCAATCATTTCCTGGTGATGGTAATGGTAATGTTTTTGTTGGCAGGCAGAATTGGATCATGAAATTTAAGGATGCTACCTCTGCTGCTCAAGCAGCGGCTGAGTTTGCAGAATATGCAATCCTAGCTGCCAGAGCTGTTGTAGAACTTTCAAGGCAATACTGTGTTGATGATGGTGGTTCATGCCACTTAGGTTTCAAGGATGAAAGGTTGGAACATGGGAAATCATTTCCTGGAGATGGTAATGGTAATGGTAATTTTTCTGTTGGCAGGTAGAATTGGAACATGAAAATTAAGGATGCTACCTTTGCTACTCAAGCAGCGGTTGAGTTTGCAGAACATACAAGCCTAGCTGTCAAAGATGTTGTAGAACTTTCAAGGTAATATTGTGTTGATGATTGCGGTTCATGCCACTTAGTTTTCAAGGATGAAAGGTTAGAACATGGGCAATAATTTCTTGGAGATGGTATTGGTAATTTTTCTATTGGCAGGTAGAATTGGAACATGAAATTTAAGGATGCTACCTCTGCTTCTCAAGCAGCGGCTGGGTTTGCAGAACATACAAGCCTAGCTGCCAGAGCTGTTGTAGGACTTTCAAGGCAATATTGTGTTGATAATGGTGGTTTATGCCACTTAGGTTTCAAGGATGAAAGGTTGGAACATGGGAAATCATTTCCTGGAGATAGTAATGGTATTGTTTTTGTTGGAAGGCAGAATTGGAAAATGAAATTTAAGGATGCTACCTCTGCTGCTCAAGCAGGGGCTGAGTTTGCAGAATATGCAATCCTAGCTGCAAGAGCTGTTGTAGAACTTTCAGGGCAATATTGTGTTGATGGTGGTGGTTCATGCCACCTAGTTAATTTCCTGGAGATGGTAATGGTAATATTTCTGTTGGAAGGTAGAATTAGAACATGAAATTTAAGGATGCTACCTCTGTTGCTCAAGAAGCGACTGAGTTTGCAGAACATGCAAGCCTAGCGCCAGAGCTGTTGTTGAACTTTCAAGGCAATATTGTGTTGATGATGGTGGTTCATACCACTTAGGTTTCAAGGATGAAATGTTGGAACATGGGCAATCATTTCCTGGAGATTTTGATAGTTATGTTTCTGCCGGCAGGCAGAATTGGAACATGACATTTAAGGATGCTACCTCTGTTGCTCAAGCAGCAGCTGACTTTGCAGAACATGCAAGCCTAGCTGCCAGAGCTGTTGTAGGACTTTCAAGGCAATATTGTGTTGATGATGGTGGTTCATGCCACTTAGGTTTCAAGGATGAAAGGTTGGAGCATGGGCAATCATTTCCTGGAGATGGTAATGGTAATGTTTTTGTTGGCAGGCAGAATTGGAACATGAAATTTAAGGATACTACCTCTGCTGCTCAAGCAGCGGCTGAGTTTGCAAAATATGCAATCCTAGCTGCCAGAGCTGTTGTAGAACTTTCAAGGCAATATTGTGTTGATGATGATGGTTCGTGCCATTTAGGTTTTAAGGATGAAAAGTTGGAACATGGGCAATCATTTCCTGGAGATGGTAATGGTAATTTTTCTGTTGCCAGGCAGAATTGAAACATGAAATTTAAGGATGCTACCTCTGCTGCTCAAGCAGCGGCTGAGTTTGCAGAATATGCAATCCTAGCTGCCAGAGCTGTTGTAGAACTTTCAAGGCAATACTATGTTGATGATGGAGGTTCATGCCACTTAGGTTTCAAGGATGAAAGGTTGGAACATGGGAAATAATACCTGGAGATGGTAATGGTAATTTTTCTGTTGGCAGGCAGAATTGGAACATGAAATTTAAGGATGCTACCTATGCTGCTCAAGTAGCGGCTGAGTTTGCAGAACATGCAAGCCTAGCTGCCAGAGCTGTGGTAGAACTTTCAAGGCAATATTGTGTTGATGATGGTGGTTCATGCCACTGAGGTTTCAAGGATAAAACGTTGGAACATGGGCAATCATTTCCTTGAAATGGTAATGGTAATTTTTCTGTTGGCAGGCAGAATTGGAACATGAAATTTAAGGATGCTACCTCTGCTTCTCAAGCAGCGGCTGAGTTTGCAGAACATGCAAGCCTAGCTGCCAGAGCTGTTGTAGAACTTTCAAGAAAATATTGTGTTGATGATGGTGGTTCATGCCACTGAGGTTTCAAGGATGAAAGGTTGGAACATGGGAAATCATTTCCTAAAAATGGTAATGGTAATTTTTCTGTTGGCAGGAAGAATTGGAACATGAAATTTAAAGATGCTACCTCTGCTGCTCAAGCAGTGGCAGAGTTTGCAGAACATGCAAGCCTAACTGCCAGAGCTGTTGTAGGACTTTCAAGGCAATATTGTGTTGATGATGGTGGTTCATACCACTTGGGTTTCAAGGATGAAATGTTGGAATATGGGCAATCATTTCCTGGAGATGGTAATTTTTCTATTGGCAGGCAGAATGGGAACATGAAATTTAAGGATGCTACCTCTGCTGCTCAAGCAGCGACTGACTTTGCAGAATATGAAACCCTATCTGCTAGAGCTGTTGTAGAACTTTCAAGGCAATATTGTGTTGATGATGGTGGTTCATACCACTTAGGTTTCAAGGATGAAAGGTTGGAACATGGGCAATCATTTCCTGGAGATGGTAATTTTTCTGTTGGCACGTAGAATTGGAACATGAAATTTAAGGATGCTACCTCTGCTTCTCAAGCAGCGGCTGGGTTTGCAGAACATACAAGCCTAGCTGCCAGAGCTGTTGTAGGACTTTCAAGGCAATATTGTGTTGATAATGGTGGTTTATGCCACTTAGGTTTCAAGGATGAAAGGTTGGAACATGGGAAATCATTTCCTGGAGATAGTAATGGTATTGTTTTTGTTGGAAGGCAGAATTGGAAAATGAAATTTAAGGATGCTACCTCTGCTGCTCAAGCAGGGGCTGAGTTTGCAGAATATGCAATCCTAGCTGCAAGAGCTGTTGTAGAACTTTCAGGGCAATATTGTGTTGATGGTGGTGGTTCATGCCACCTAGTTAATTTCCTGGAGATGGTAATGGTAATATTTCTGTTGGAAGGTAGAATTAGAACATGAAATTTAAGGATGCTACCTCTGTTGCTCAAGAAGCGACTGAGTTTGCAGAACATGCAAGCCTAGCGCCAGAGCTGTTGTTGAACTTTCAAGGCAATATTGTGTTGATGATGGTGGTTCATACCACTTAGGTTTCAAGGATGAAATGTTGGAACATGGGCAATCATTTCCTGGAGATTTTGATAGTTATGTTTCTGCCGGCAGGCAGAATTGGAACATGACATTTAAGGATGCTACCTCTGTTGCTCAAGCAGCAGCTGACTTTGCAGAACATGCAAGCCTAGCTGCCAGAGCTGTTGTAGGACTTTCAAGGCAATATTGTGTTGATGATGGTGGTTCATGCCACTTAGGTTTCAAGGATGAAAGGTTGGAGCATGGGCAATCATTTCCTGGAGATGGTAATGGTAATGTTTTTGTTGGCAGGCAGAATTGGAACATGAAATTTAAGGATACTACCTCTGCTGCTCAAGCAGCGGCTGAGTTTGCAAAATATGCAATCCTAGCTGCCAGAGCTGTTGTAGAACTTTCAAGGCAATATTGTGTTGATGATGATGGTTCGTGCCATTTAGGTTTTAAGGATGAAAAGTTGGAACATGGGCAATCATTTCCTGGAGATGGTAATGGTAATTTTTCTGTTGCCAGGCAGAATTGAAACATGAAATTTAAGGATGCTACCTCTGCTGCTCAAGCAGCGGCTGAGTTTGCAGAATATGCAATCCTAGCTGCCAGAGCTGTTGTAGAACTTTCAAGGCAATACTATGTTGATGATGGAGGTTCATGCCACTTAGGTTTCAAGGATGAAAGGTTGGAACATGGGAAATAATACCTGGAGATGGTAATGGTAATTTTTCTGTTGGCAGGCAGAATTGGAACATGAAATTTAAGGATGCTACCTATGCTGCTCAAGTAGCGGCTGAGTTTGCAGAACATGCAAGCCTAGCTGCCAGAGCTGTGGTAGAACTTTCAAGGCAATATTGTGTTGATGATGGTGGTTCATGCCACTGAGGTTTCAAGGATAAAACGTTGGAACATGGGCAATCATTTCCTTGAAATGGTAATGGTAATTTTTCTGTTGGCAGGCAGAATTGGAACATGAAATTTAAGGATGCTACCTCTGCTTCTCAAGCAGCGGCTGAGTTTGCAGAACATGCAAGCCTAGCTGCCAGAGCTGTTGTAGAACTTTCAAGAAAATATTGTGTTGATGATGGTGGTTCATGCCACTGAGGTTTCAAGGATGAAAGGTTGGAACATGGGAAATCATTTCCTAAAAATGGTAATGGAAATTTTTCTGTTGGCAGGAAGAATTGGAACATGAAATTTAAAGATGCTACCTCTGCTGCTCAAGCAGTGGCAGAGTTTGCAGAACATGCAAGCCTAACTGCCAGAGCTGTTGTAGGACTTTCAAGGCAATATTGTGTTGATGATGGTGGTTCATACCACTTGGGTTTCAAGGATGAAATGTTGGAATATGGGCAATCATTTCCTGGAGATGGTAATTTTTCTATTGGCAGGCAGAATGGGAACATGAAATTTAAGGATGCTACCTCTGCTGCTCAAGCAGCGACTGACTTTGCAGAATATGAAACCCTATCTGCTAGAGCTGTTGTAGAACTTTCAAGGCAATATTGTGTTGATGATGGTGGTTCATACCACTTAGGTTTCAAGGATGAAAGGTTGGAACATGGGCAATCATTTCCTGGAGATGGTAATTTTTCTGTTGGCACGTAGAATTGGAACATGAAATTTAAGGATGCTACCTTTGTTGCTCAAGCAGCGGAAGAGTTTGCAGAACATGCAAGCCTAGCTGCCAGAGCTGTTGTAGAACTTTCAAGGCAATATTGTGTTGATAATGGTGGTTCATGCTACTTAGGTTTCAAGGATGAAAGGTTGGAACATAGACAATCATTTCCTGGAGATGGTAATGGTCATTTTTCTGTTAGCAGGCAGAATTGGAACATGAAATTTAAGGATGCGACCTCTGCTGCTCAAGTAGGGGATGAGTTTGCTGAATATGCAAGCCTAGATACTATAGTTGTTGTAGAACTTTCAAGGCAATATTGTGTTGATGATGGTGGTTCATGCCAATTAGGTTTCAAGGATGAAAGGTTGGAACATGGGCAATCATTTCCTAGAGATGGTAATGGTAATTTTTCTTTCGACAGGCTGAATTGGAACATGAAATTTAAGGATGCTACCTCTGTTGCTCAATTAGCGGCTGAGTTTGCTGAACATGCAAGCCTAGCTACCAAAGATGTTGTAGAACTTTCAAGGTAATATTGTGTTGATGATGGCAGTTCATGCCACTTAGTTTTCAAGGATGAAAGGTTAGAACATGGGCAATCATTTCCTAGAGATGGTATTGGTAATATTTCTGTTGGCAGGTAGAATTGGAAAATGAAATTAAAGGATGCTACCTCTGCTGCTCAAGCAGGGGCTGAGTTTGTAGAATATGCAATCCTAGCTGCAAAAGCTGTTGTAGAACTTTTAGGGCAATATTGTGTTGATGGTGGTGGTTCATGCCACCTAGGTAATTTCCTGGAGATGGTAATGGTAATATTTCTGTTGGCAGGTAGAATTAGAACATGAAATTTAAGGATGCTACCTCTGTTGCTCAAGAAGCGACTGAGTTTGCAGAACATGCAAGCCTAGCGCCAGAGCTGTTGTAGAACTTTCAAGGCAATATTATGTTGATGATGGTGTTTCATAATGATGGTGGTTCATACCACTTAGGTTTCAAGGATGAAATGTTGGAACATGGGTAATCATTTCCTGGAGATGGTGATAGTTATGTTTCTGCCGGCAGGCAGAATTGGAACATGAAATTTAAGTATGCTACCTCTGTTACTCAAGCAGCGACTTACTTTGCAGAACATGCAAGCCTAGCTGCCAGAGCTGTTGTAGGACTTTCAAGGCAATATTGTGTTGATGATTGTGGTTCATTCCACTTAGGTTTCAAGGATTAAATGTTGGAGCATGGGCAATCATTTCCTGGAGATGGTAATGGTAATGTTTTTGTTGGCAGGCAGAATTGGAACATGAAATTTAAGGATGATACCTCTGCTGCTCAAGCAGCGGCTGAGTTTGCAAAATATGCAATCCTAGCTGCCAGAGCTGTTGTAGAACTTTCAAGGCAATATTGTGTTGTTGATGATGGTGGTTCATGCCATTTAGGTTTCAAGGATGAAAGGTTGGAACATGGGCAATCATTTCCTGGAGATGGTAATGGTAATGTTTTTGTTGGCAGGCAGAATTGGAACATGAAATTGAAGGATGCTACCTCTGCTGCTCAAGCAGCGGCTGAGTTTGCAGAATATGCAATCCTAACTGCTAGAGCTGTTGTAGAACTTTCAAGGCACAACAATGTTGATGATGGTGGTTCATGCCGCTTAGATTTCAAGGATGAAAGTTTGGAACATGGGAAATAATACCTGGAGATGGTAATGGTAATTTTTCTGTTGGCAGGCATAATTGGAACATGAAATTTAAGGATGCTACCTATGCTGCTCAAGTAGCGGCTGAGTTTGCAGAACATGCAAGCCTAGCTGCCTGAGCTGTGGCAGAACTTTCAAGGCAATATTGTATTGATGATGGTGGTTCATGCCACTGAGGTTTCAAGGATGAAACGTTGGAACATGGGCAATCATTTCCTTGAAATGGTAATGGTAATTTTTCTGTTGGCAGGCAGAATTGGAACATGAAATTTAAGGATTCTACCTCTGCTGCTCAAGCAGCGGCTGAGTTTGTAGAACATGCAAGCCTAGCTGCCAGAGCTATTGTAGAACTTTCAAGGCAATATTGTGTTGATGATGGTGGTTCATGCCACTGAGGTTTCAAGGATGAAAGGTTGGAACATGGGAAATCATTTCCTAGAAATGGTAATGGTAATTTTTCTGTTGGCAGGCAGAATTAGAACATGAAATTTAAAGATGCTACCTCTGCTGCTCAAGTAGTGGCTGAGTCTGCAGAACATGCAAGCCTAACTGCCAGAGCTGTTGTAGGACTTTCAAGGCAATATTTTGTTGATGATGGTGTTTCATGCCACTTGGGTTTCAAGGATGAAATGTTGGAAT
Organism: Nicotiana tomentosiformis; assembly: GCF_000390325.3. Lineage (NCBI taxonomy): Eukaryota > Viridiplantae > Streptophyta > Magnoliopsida > Solanales > Solanaceae > Nicotiana > Nicotiana tomentosiformis. The sequence continues at coordinate 160,723 of NW_027174642.1, forward strand.
ATGGGCAATCATTTCCTGGAGATGGTAATTTTTCTATTGGCAGGCAGAATGGGAACATAAAATTTAAGGATGCTACCTCTGCTGCTCAAGCAGCGACTGACTTTGCAGAATATGAAACCCTAGCTGCCAGAGCTGTTGTAGAACTTTCAAGGCAATATTGTGTTGATGATGGTGGTTCATACCACTTAGGTTTCAAGGATGAAAGGTTGGAACATGGGCAATCATTTCCTGGAGATGGTAATTTTTCTCTTGGCACGCAGAATTGGAACATGAAATTTAAGGATGCTACCTCTGCTGCTCAAGCAGCGGCTGAGTTTGCAGAACATGCAAGACTAGCTGCCAGAGCTGTTGTAGAACTTTCAAGGCAATATTGTGTTGATGATGGTGGTTCATGCCACTGAGGTTTCAAGGATGAAAGATCGGAACATGGGAAATCATTTCCTAGAAATGGTAATGGTAATTTTTCTGTTGGCAGGCATAATTGGAACATGAAATTTAAGGATGCTACCTATGCTGCTCAAGTAGCGGCTGAGTTTGCAGAACATGCAAGCCTAGCTGCCTGAGCTGTGGCAGAACTTTCAAGGCAATATTGTATTGATGATGGTGGTTCATGCCACTGAGGTTTCAAGGATGAAACGTTGGAACATGGGCAATCATTTCCTTGAAATGGTAATGGTAATTTTTATGTTGGCAGGCAGAATTGGAACATGAAATTTAAGGATGCTACCTCTGCTGCTCAAGCAGCGGCTGAGTTTGTAGAACATGCAAGCCTAGCTGCCAGAGCTGTTGCAGAACTTTCAAGGCAATATTGTGTTGATGATGGTGGTTCATGCCACTGAGGTTTCAAGGATGAAAGGTTGGAACATGGGAAATCATTTCCTAGAAATGGTAATGGTAATTTTTCTATTGGCAGGCAGAATTAGAACATGAAATTTAAATATGCTACCTCTGCTGCTCACGTAGTGGCTGAGTTTGCAGAACATGCAAGCCTAACTGCCAGAGCTGTTGTAGGACTTTCAAGGCAATATTTTGTTGATGATGGTGGTTCATGCCACTGAGGTTTCAACGATGAAAGGTTGGAACATGGGAAATCATTTCCTAGAAATGGTAATGGTAATTTTTCTGTTGGCAGGCTGAATTAGAACATGAAATTTAAAGATGCTACCTCTGCTGCTCAAGTAGTGGCTGAGTTTGCAGAACATGCAAGCCTAACTGCCAGAGCTGTTGTAGGACTTTCAAGGCAATATTTTGTTGATGATGGTGTTTCATGCCACTTGGGTTTCAAGGATGAAATGTTGGAATATGGGCAATCATTTCCTGGAGATGGTAATTTTTCTATTGGCAGGCAGAATGGGAACATAAAATTTAAGGATGCTACCTCTGCTGCTCAAGCAGCGACTGACTTTGCAGAATATGAAACCCTAGCTGCCAGAGCTGTTGTAGAACTTTCAAGGCAATATTGTGTTGATGATGGTGGTTCATACCACTTAGGTTTCAAGGATGAAAGGTTGGAACATGGGCAATCATTTCCTGGAGATGGTAATTTTTCTCTTGGCACGCAGAATTGGAACATGAAATTTAAGGATGCTACCTCTGCTGCTCAAGCAGCGGCTGAGTTTGCAGAACATGCAAGACTAGCTGCCAGAGCTGTTGTAGAACTTTCAAGGCAATATTGTGTTGATGATGGTGGTTCATGCCACTGAGGTTTCAAGGATGAAAGGTCGGAACATGGGAAATCATTTCCTAGAAATGGTAATGGTAATTTTTCTGTTGGCAGGCATAATTGGAACATGAAATTTAAGGATGCTACCTATGCTGCTCAAGTAGCGGCTGAGTTTGCAGAACATGCAAGCCTAGCTGCCTGAGCTGTGGCAGAACTTTCAAGGCAATATTGTATTGATGATGGTGGTTCATGCCACTGAGGTTTCAAGGATGAAACATTGGAACATGGGCAATCATTTCCTTGAAATGGTAATGGTAATTTTTATGTTGGCAGGCAGAATTGGAACATGAAATTTAAGGATGCTACCTCTGCTGCTCAAGCAGCGGCTGAGTTTGTAGAACATGCAAGCCTAGCTGCCAGAGCTGTTGCAGAACTTTCAAGGCAATATTGTGTTGATGATGGTGGTTCATGCCACTGAGGTTTCAAGGATGAAAGGTTGGAACATGGGAAATCATTTCCTAGAAATGGTAATGGTAATTTTTCTATTGGCAGGCAGAATTAGAACATGAAATTTAAATATGCTACCTCTGCTGCTCACTTAGTGGCTGAGTTTGCAGAACATGCAAGCCTAACTGCCAGAGCTGTTGTAGGACTTTCAAGGCAATATTTTGTTGATGATGGTGGTTCATGCCACTGAGGTTTCAACGATGAAAGGTTGGAACATGGGAAATCATTTCCTAGAAATGGTAATGGTAATTTTTCTGTTGGCAGGCTGAATTAGAACATGAAATTTAAAGATGCTACCTCTGCTGCTCAAGTAGTGGCTGAGTTTGCAGAACATGCAAGCCTAACTGCCAGAGCTGTTGTAGGACTTTCAAGGCAATATTTTGTTGATGATGGTGTTTCATGCCACTTGGGTTTCAAGGATGAAATATTGGAATATGGGCAATCATTTCCTGGAGATGGTAATTTTTCTATTGGCAGGCAGAATGGGAACATAAAATTTAAGGATGCTACCTCTGCTGCTCAAGCAGCGACTGACTTTGCAGAATATGAAACCCTAGCGGCCAGAGCTGTTGTAGAACTTTCGAGGCAATATTGTGTTGATGATGGTGGTTCATACCACTTAGTTTTCAAGGTTGAAAAGTTGGAACATGGGCAATCATTTCCTGGAGAAGGTAATGATAATTTTTCTGTTGGCAGGCAGAATTGGAACATGAAATTTAAAGATGCTACCATTGCTGCTCAAGAAGGGGCTAAGTTTGCAGAACATGCAAGCCTAGCTGCCAGAGCTATTGTAGAACTTTCAAGGCAATATTGTATTGATGATGGTGGTTCATGCCACTGAGGTTTCAAGTATGAAAGGTTGGAACATGGGCAATCATTTCCTGAAGATTGTAATTTTCCTATTGGCAGGCAGAATTGGAACATGAAATTTAAGGATGCTACATCTGCTACTCAAGCAGCGGCTCACTTTGCAGAACATGCAAGCCTAGTTGCCAGAGCTGTTGTAGAACTTTCAAGGAATGATTGTGTTGATGATGGTGGTTCATGCCACTTAGGTTTCAAGGATGAAAGGTTGGAACATGGTCAATTATTACCTAGAGATAGTAATGGTAATTTTTCTGTTGGCAGGCATAATTGGAACATGAAATTTAAGGATGATACCTCTGTTGCTTAAGCAGCGGCTGACTTTGCAGAACATGCAACCCTAGCTGCCAGAGCTGTTGTAGAACTTTCAAGGCAATATTGTGTTGATGATGGTGGTTCATGCCACTTAGGTTTGAAGGATGAAAGGTTGGAACATGGGCAATCATTTCCTGGAGATTGTAATGGTAATTTTTCTGTTGGCAGGCAGAATTGGAACATGAAATTTAAGGATGCTACCTATGCTGCTCAAGTAGCGGCTGAGTTTGCAGAACATGCAAGCCTAGCTGCCAGAGCTGTGGTAGAACTTTCAAGGCAATATTGTGTTGATGATGGTGGTTCATGCCACTGAGGTTTCAAGGATAAAACGTTGGAACATGGGCAATCATTTCCTTGAAATGGTAATGGTAATTTTTCTGTTGGCAGGCAGAATTGGAACATGAAATTTAAGGATGCTACCTCTGCTTCTCAAGCAGCGGCTGAGTTTGCAGAACATGCAAGCCTAGCTGCCAGAGCTGTTGTAGAACTTTCAAGAAAATATTGTGTTGATGATGGTGGTTCATGCCACTGAGGTTTCAAGGATGAAAGGTTGGAACATGGGAAATCATTTCCTAAAAATGGTAATGGTAATTTTTCTGTTGGCAGGAAGAATTGGAACATTAAATTTAAAGATGCTACCTCTGCTGCTCAAGCAGTGGCAGAGTTTGCAGAACATGCAAGCCTAACTGCCAGAGCTGTTGTAGGACTTTCAAGGCAATATTGTGTTGATGATGGTGGTTCATACCACTTGGGTTTCAAGGATGAAATGTTGGAATATGGGCAATCATTTCCTGGAGATGGTAATTTTTCTATTGGCAGGCAGAATGGGAACATGAAATTTAAGGATGCTACCTCTGCTGCTCAAGCAGCGACTGACTTTGCAGAATATGAAACCCTATCTGCTAGAGCTGTTGTAGAACTTTCAAGGCAATATTGTGTTGATGATGGTGGTTCATACCACTTAGGTTTCAAGGATGAAAGGTTGGAACATGGGCAATCATTTCCTGGAGATGGTAATTTTTCTGTTGGCACGTAGAATTGGAACATGAAATTTAAGGATGCTACCTTTGTTGCTCAAGCAGCGGAAGAGTTTGCAGAACATGCAAGCCTAGCTGCCAGAGCTGTTGTAGAACTTTCAAGGCAATATTGTGTTGATAATGGTGGTTCATGCTACTTAGGTTTCAAGGATGAAAGGTTGGAACATAGACAATCATTTCCTGGAGATGGTAATGGTCATTTTTCTGTTAGCAGGCAGAATTGGAACATGAAATTTAAGGATGCGACCTCTGCTGCTCAAGTAGGGGATGAGTTTGCTGAATATGCAAGCCTAGATACTACAGTTGTTGTAGAACTTTCAAGGCAATATTGTGTTGATGATGGTGGTTCATGCCAGTTAGGTTTCAAGGATGAAAGGTTGGAACATGGGCAATCATTTCCTAGAGATGGTAATGGTAATTTTTCTTTCGACAGGCAGAATTGGAACATGAAATTTAAGGATGCTACCTCTGTTGCTCAATTAGCGGCTGAGTTTGCTGAACATGCAAGCCTAGCTACCAAAGATGTTGTAGAACTTTCAAGGTAATATTGTGTTGATGATGGCAGTTCATGCCACTTAGTTTTCAAGGATGAAAGGTTAGAACATGGGCAATCATTTCCTAGAGATGGTATTGGTAATATTTCTGTTGGCAGGTAGAATTGCAAAATGAAATTAAAGGATGCTACCTCTGCTGCTCAAGCAGGGGCTGAGTTTGTAGAATATGCAATCCTAGCTGCAAAAGCTGTTGTAGAACTTTTAGGGCAATATTGTGTTGATGGTGGTGGTTCATGCCACCTAGGTAATTTCCTGGAGATGGTAATGGTAATATTTCTGTTGGCAGGTAGAATTAGAACATGAAATTTAAGGATGCTACCTCTGTTGCTCAAGAAGCGACTGAGTTTGCAGAACATGCAAGCCTAGCGCCAGAGCTGTTGTAGAACTTTCAAGGCAATATTATGTTGATGATGGTGTTTCATAATGATGGTGGTTCATACCACTTAGGTTTCAAGGATGAAATGTTGGAACATGGGTAATCATTTCCTGGAGATGGTGATAGTTATGTTTCTGCCGGCAGGCAGAATTGGAACATGAAATTTAAGTATGCTACCTCTGTTACTCAAGCAGCGGCTTACTTTGCAGAACATGCAAGCCTAGCTGCCAGAGCTGTTGTAGGACTTTCAAGGCAATATTGTGTTGATGATTGTGGTTCATTCCACTTAGGTTTCAAGGATGAAAGGTTGGAGCATGGGCAATCATTTCCTGGAGATGGTAATGGTAATGTTTTTGTTGGCAGGCAGAATTGGAACATGAAATTTAAGGATGATACCTCTGCTGCTCAAGCAGCGGCTGAGTTTGCAAAATATGCAATCCTAGCTGCCAGAGCTGTTGTAGAACTTTCAAGGCAATATTGTGTTGTTGATGATGGTGGTTCATGCCATTTAGGTTTCAAGGATGAAAGGTTGGAACATGGGCAATCATTTCCTTGAGATGGTAATGGTAATGTTTTTGTTGGCAGGCAGAATTGGAACATGAAATTGAAGGATGCTACCTCTGCTGCTCAAGCAGCGGCTGAGTTTGCAGAATATGCAATCCTAACTGCTAGAGCTGTTGTAGAACTTTCAAGGCACAACAATGTTGATGATGGTGGTTCATGCCGCTTAGATTTCAAGGATGAAAGTTTGGAACATGGGAAATAATACCTGGAGATGGTAATGGTAATTTTTCTGTTGGCAGGAATAATTGGAACATGAAATTTAAGGATGCTACCTATGCTGCTCAAGTAGCGGCTGAGTTTGCAGAACATGCAAGCCTAGCTGCCTGAGCTGTGGCAGAACTTTCAAGGCAATATTGTATTGATGATGGTGGTCCATGCCACTGAGGTTTCAAGGATGAAACGTTGGAACATGGGCAATCATTTCCTTGAAATGGTAATGGTAATTTTTCTGTTGGCAGGCAGAATTGGAACATGAAATTTAAGGATTCTACCTCTGCTGCTCAAGCAGCGGCTGAGTTTGTAGAACATGCAAGCCTAGCTGCCAGAGCTATTGTAGAACTTTCAAGGAAATATTGTGTTGATGATGGTGGTTCATGCCACTGAGGTTTCAAGGATGAAAGGTTGGAACATGGGAAATCATTTCCTAGAAATGGTAATGGTAATTTTTCTGTTGGCAGGCAGAATTAGAACATGAAATTTAAAGATGCTACCTCTGCTGCTCAAGTAGTGGCTGAGTCTGCAGAACATGCAAGCCTAACTGCCAGAGCTGTTGTAGGACTTTCAAGGCAATATTTTGTTGATGATGGTGTTTCATGCCACTTGGGTTTCAAGGATGAAATGTTGGAATATGGGCAATCATTTCCTGGAGATGGTAATTTTTCTATTGGCAGGCAGAATGGGAACATAAAATTTAAGGATGCTACCTCTGCTGCTCAAGCAGCGACTGACTTTGCAGAATATGAAACCCTAGCTGCCAGAGCTGTTGTAGAACTTTCAAGGCAATATTGTGTTGATGATGGTGGTTCATACCACTTAGGTTTCAAGGATGAAAGGTTGGAACATGGGCAATCATTTCCTGGAGATGGTAATTTTTCTCTTGGCACGCAGAATTGGAACATGAAATTTAAGGATGCTACCTCTGCTGCTCAAGCAGCGGCTGAGTTTGCAGAACATGCAAGACTAGCTGCCAGAGCTGTTGTAGAACTTTCAAGGCAATATTGTGTTGATGATGGTGGTTCATGCCACTGAGGTTTCAAGGATGAAAGGTCGGAACATGGGAAATCATTTCCTAGAAATGGTAATGGTAATTTTTCTGTTGGCAGGCATAATTGGAACATGAAATTTAAGGATGCTACCTATGCTGCTCAAGTAGCGGCTGAGTTTGCAGAACATGCAAGCCTAGCTGCCTGAGCTGTGGCAGAACTTTCAAGGCAATATTGTATTGATGATGGTGGTTCATGCCACTGAGGTTTCAAGGATGAAACGTTGGAACATGGGCAATCATTTCCTTGAAATGGTAATGGTAATTTTTATGTTGGCAGGCAGAATTGGAACATGAAATTTAAGGATGCTACCTCTGCTGCTCAAGCAGCGGCTGAGTTTGTAGAACATGCAAGCCTAGCTGCCAGAGCTGTTGCAGAACTTTCAAGGCAATATTGTGTTGATGATGGTGGTTCATGCCACTGAGGTTTCAAGGATGAAAGGTTGGAACATGGGAAATCATTTCCTAGAAATGGTAATGGTAATTTTTCTATTGGCAGGCAGAATTAGAACATGAAATTTAAATATGCTACCTCTGCTGCTCACGTAGTGGCTGAGTTTGCAGAACATGCAAGCCTAACTGCCAGAGCTGTTGTAGGACTTTCAAGGCAATATTTTGTTGATGATGGTGGTTCATGCCACTGAGGTTTCAACGATGAAAGGTTGGAACATGGGAAATCATTTCCTAGAAATGGTAATGGTAATTTTTCTGTTGGCAGGCTGAATTAGAACATGAAATTTAAAGATGCTACCTCTGCTGCTCAAGTAGTGGCTGAGTTTGCAGAACATGCAAGCCTAACTGCCAGAGCTGTTGTAGGACTTTCAAGGCAATATTTTGTTGATGATGGTGTTTCATGCTACTTGGGTTTCAAGGATGAAATATTGGAATATGGGCAATCATTTCCTGGAGATGGTAATTTTTCTATTGGCAGGCAGAATGGGAACATAAAATTTAAGGATGCTACCTCTGCTGCTCAAGCAGCGACTGACTTTGCAGAATATGAAACCCTAGCTGCCAGAGCTGTTGTAGAACTTTCGAGGCAATATTGTGTTGATGATGGTGGTTCATACCACTTAGTTTTCAAGGTTGAAAAGTTGGAACATGGGCAATCATTTCCTGGAGAAGGTAATGATAATTTTTCTGTTGGCAGGCAGAATTGGAACATGAAATTTAAAGATGCTACCATTGCTGCTCAAGAAGGGGCTAAGTTTGCAGAACATGCAAGCCTAGCTGCCAGAGCTATTGTAGAACTTTCAAGGCAATATTGTATTGATGATGGTGGTTCATGCCACTGAGGTTTCAAGTATGAAAGGTTGGAACATGGGCAATCATTTCCTGAAGATTGTAATTTTCCTATTGGCAGGCAGAATTGGAACATGAAATTTAAGGATGCTACATCTGCTACTCAAGCAGCGGCTCACTTTGCAGAACATGCAAGCCTAGTTGCCAGAGCTGTTGTAGAACTTTCAAGGAATGATTGTGTTGATGATGGTGGTTCATGCCACTTAGGTTTCAAGGATGAAAGGTTGGAACATGGTCAATTATTACCTAGAGATAGTAATGGTAATTTTTCTGTTGGCAGGCATAATTGGAACATGAAATTTAAGGATGATACCTCTGTTGCTTAAGCAGCGGCTGACTTTGCAGAACATGCAACCCTAGCTGCCAGAGCTGTTGTAGAACTTTCAAGGCAATATTGTGTTGATGATGGTGGTTCATGCCACTTAGGTTTGAAGGATGAAAGGTTGGAACATGGGCAATCATTTCCTGGAGATTGTAATGGTAATTGTTCTGTTGGCAGGCAGAATTGGAACATGAAATTTAAGGATGCTACCTCTGCTACTCAAGCAGCAGCTGACATTGCAGAACATGCAAGCCTAGCTGCCAGAACTGTTGTAGAACTTTCAAGGCAATATTATATTGATGATGGTGGTTCATGCCACTTAGGTTTCAAGGATGAAAGGTTGGAACATGGGCAATCATTTCCTGGAGATGGTAATGGTAATTTTTCAATTGGCAGGCAGAATTGGAACATGAAATTTAAGGATGCTACCTCTGCTGCTCAAGTAGCGGCTGAGTTTGCAGAACATGCAAGCCTAGCTGCCAGAGCTTTGGTAGAACTTTCAAGGCAATATTGTGTTGATGATGGTGGTTCATTCCACTGAGGTTTCAAGGATGAAACGTTGGAACATGGGCAATCATTTCCTTGAAATGGTAATGGTAATTTTTCTGTTGCCAGGTAGAATTGGAACATGAAATTTAAAGATGCTACCTCTGCTGCTCAAGTAGTGGCTGAGTTAGCAGAACATGCAAGCCTAACTGCCAGAGCTATTGTAGAACTTTCAAGGCAATATTGTGTTGATGATGGTGGTTCATGCCACTGAGGTTTCAAGGATGAAAGGTTGGAACATGGGAAATCATTTCCTAGAAATGGTAATGGTAATTTTTCTGTTGGCAGGCAGAATTAGAACATGAAATTTAAAGATGCTACCTCTGCTGCTCAAGTAGTGGCTGAGTCTGCAGAACATGCAAGCCTAACTGCCAGAGCTGCTGTAGGACTTTCAAGGCAATATTTTGTTGATGATGGTGTTTCATGCCACTTGGGTTTCAAGGATGAAATGTTGGAATATGGGCAATCATTTCCTGGAGATGGTAATTTTTCTATTGGCAGGCAGAATGGGAACATAAAATTTAAGGATGCTACCTCTGCTGCTCAAGCAGCGACTGACTTTGCAGAATATGAAACCCTAGCTGCCAGAGCTGTTGTAGAACTTTCAAGGCAATATTGTGTTGATGATGGTGGTTCATACCACTGAGGTTTCAAGGATGAAAGGTCGGAACATGGGAAATCATTTCCCAGAAATGGTAATGGTAATTTTTCTGTTGGCAGGCATAATTGGAACATGAAATTTAAGGATGCTACCTATGCTGCTCAAGTAGCGGCTGAGTTTGCAGAACATGCAAGCCTAGCTGCCTGAGCTGTGGCAGAACTTTCAAGGCAATATTGTATTGATGATGGTGGTTCATGCCACTGAGGTTTCAAGGATGAAACGTTGGAACATGGGCAATCATTTCCTTGAAATGGTAATGGTAATTTTTATGTTGGCAGGCAGAATTGGAACATGAAATTTAAGGATGCTACCTCTGCTGCTCAAGTAGTGGCTGAGTTTGCAGAACATGCAAGCCTAACTGCCAGAGCTGTTGTAGGACTTTCAAGGCAATATTTTGTTGATGATGGTGGTTCATGCCACTGAGGTTTCAAGGATGAAAGGTTGGAACATGGGAAATCATTTCCTAGAAATGGTAATGGTAATTTTTCTATTGGCAGGCAGAATTAGAACATGAAATTTAAATATGCTACCTCTGCTGCTCACGTAGTGGCTGAGTTTGCAGAACATGCAAGCCTAACTGCCAGAGCTGTTGTAGGACTTTCAAGGCAATATTTTGTTGATGATGGTGGTTCATGCCACTGAGGTTTCAACGATGAAAGGTTGGAACATGGGAAATCATTTCCTAGAAATGGTAATGGTAATTTTTCTGTTGGCAGGCAGAATTAGAACATGAAATTTAAAGATGCTACCTCTGCTGCTCAAGTAGTGGCTGAGTTTGCAGAACATGCAAGCCTAACTGCCAGAGCTGTTGTAGGACTTTCAAGGCAATATTTTGTTGATGATGGTGTTTCATGCCACTTGGGTTTCAAGGATGAAATATTGGAATATGGGCAATCATTTCCTGGAGATGGTAATTTTTCTATTGGCAGGCAGAATGGGAACATAAAATTTAAGGATGCTACCTCTGCTGCTCAAGCAGCGACTGACTTTGCAGAATATGAAACCCTAGCTGCCAGAGCTGTTGTAGAACTTTCGAGGCAATATTGTGTTGATGATGGTGGTTCATACCACTTAGTTTTCAAGGTTGAAAAGTTGGAACATGGGCAATCATTTCCTGGAGAAGGTAATGATAATTTTTCTGTTGGCAGGCAGAATTGGAACATGAAATTTAAAGATGCTACCATTGCTGCTCAAGAAGGGGCTAAGTTTGCAGAACATGCAAGCCTAGCTGCCAGAGCTATTGTAGAACTTTCAAGGCAATATTGTATTGATGATGGTGGTTCATGCCACTGAGGTTTCAAGTATGAAAGGTTGGAACATGGGCAATCATTTCCTGAAGATTGTAATTTTCCTATTGGCAGGCAGAATTGGAACATGAAATTTAAAGATGCTACCATTGCTGCTCAAGAAGGGGCTAAGTTTGCAGAACATGCAAGCCTAGCTGCCAGAGCTATTGTAGAACTTTCAAGGCAATATTGTATTGATGATGGTGGTTCATGCCACTGAGGTTTCAAGTATGAAAGGTTGGAACATGGGCAATCATTTCCTGAAGATTGTAATTTTCCTATTGGCAGGCAGAATTGGAACATGAAATTTAAGGATGCTACATCTGCTACTCAAGCAGCGGCTCACTTTGCAGAACATGCAAGCCTAGTTGCCAGAGCTGTTGTAGAACTTTCAAGGAATGATTGTGTTGATGATGGTGGTTCATGCCACTTAGGTTTCAAGGATGAAAGGTTGGAACATGGTCAATTATTACCTAGAGATAGTAATGGTAATTTTTCTGTTGGCAGGCATAATTGGAACATGAAATTTAAGGATGATACCTCTGTTGCTTAAGCAGCGGCTGACTTTGCAGAACATGCAACCCTAGCTGCCAGAGCTGTTGTAGAACTTTCAAGGCAATATTGTGTTGATGATGGTGGTTCATGCCACTTAGGTTTGAAGGATGAAAGGTTGGAACATGGGCAATCATTTCCTGGACATTGTAATGGTAATTGTTCTGTTGGCAGGCAGAATTGGAACATGAAATTTAAGGATGCTACCTCTGCTACTCAAGCAGCAGCTGACATTGCAGAACATGCAAGCCTAGCTGCCAGAACTGTTGTAGAACTTTCAAGGCAATATTATATTGATGATGGTGGTTCATGCCACTTAGGTTTCAAGGATGAAAGGTTGGAACATGGGCAATCATTTCCTGGAGATGGTAATGGTAATTTTTCAATTGGCAGGCAGAATTGGAACATGAAATTTAAGGATGCTACCTCTGCTGCTCAAGTAGCGGCTGAGTTTGCAGAACATGCAAGCTTAGCTGCCAGAGCTTTGGTAGAGCTTTCAAGGCAATATTGTGTTGATGATGGTGGTTCATTCCACTGAGGTTTCAAGGATGAAACGTTGGAACATGGGCAATCATTTCCTTGAAATGGTAATGGTAATTTTTCTGTTGCCAGGTAGAATTGGAACATGAAATTTAAAGATGCTACCTCTGCTGCTCAAGTAGTGGCTGAGTTAGCAGAACATGCAAGCCTAACTGCCAGAGCTATTGTAGAACTTTCAAGGCAATATTGTGTTGATGATGGTGGTTCATGCCACTGAGGTTTCAAGGATGAAAGGTTGGAACATGGGAAATCATTTCCTAGAAATGGTAATGGTAATTTTTCTGTTGGCAGGCAGAATTAGAACATGAAATTTAAAGATGCTACCTCTGCTGCTCAAGTAGTGGCTGAGTCTGCAGAACATGCAAGCCTAACTGCCAGAGCTGTTGTAGGACTTTCAAGGCAATATTTTGTTGATGATGGTGTTTCATGCCACTTGGGTTTCAAGGATGAAATGTTGGAATATGGGCAATCATTTCCTGGAGATGGTAATTTTTCTATTGGCAGGCAGAATGGGAACATAAAATTTAAGGATGCTACCTCTGCTGCTCAAGCAGCGACTGACTTTGCAGAATATGAAACCCTAGCTGCCAGAGCTGTTGTAGAACTTTCAAGGCAATATTGTGTTGATGATGGTGGTTCATACCACTTAGGTTTCAAGGATGAAAGGTTGGAACATGGGCAATCATTTCCTGGAGATGGTAATTTTTCTCTTGGCACGCAGAATTGGAACATGAAATTTAAGGATGCTACCTCTGCTGCTCAAGCAGCAGCTGAGTTTGCAGAACATGCAAGCCTAGCTGCCAGAGCTGTTGTAGAACTTTCAAGGCAATATTGTGTTGATGATGGTGGTTCATGCCACTGAGGTTTCAAGGATGAAAGGTCGGAACATGGGAAATCATTTCCTAGAAATGGTAATGGTAATTTTTCTGTTGGCAGGCAGATTTGGAACATAAAATTTAAAGATGCTACCTCTGCTGCTCAAGCAGTGGCTGAGTTTGCAGAATATGCAAGCCTAGATACTAGAGTTATTGTAGAACTTTCAAGGCAATATTGTGTTGATGATGGTGGTTCATGCCACTAAGGTTTCAAGGATGAAACGTTGGAACATGGGCAATCATTTCCTTGAAATGGTAATGGTAATTTTAATGTTGGCAGGCAGAATTGGAACATGAAATTTAAGGATGCTACCTCTGCTGCTCAAGCAGCGGCTGAGTTTGTAGAACATGCAAGCCTAGCTGCCAGAGCTGTTGCAGAACTTTCAAGGCAATATTGTGTTGATGATGGTGGTTCATGCCACTGAGGTTTCAAGGATGAAAGGTTGGAACATGGGAAATCATTTCCTAGAAATGGTAATGGTAATTTTTCTATTGGCAGGCAGAATTAGAACATGAAATTTAAAGATGCTACCTCTGCTGCTCAAGTAGTGGCTGAGTTTGCAGAACATGCAAGCCTAACTGCCAGAGCTGTTGTAGGACTTTCAAGGCAATATTTTGTTGATGATGGTGGTTCATGCCACTGAGGTTTCAAGGATGAAAGGTTGGAACATGGGAAATCATTTCCTAGAAATGGTAATGGTAATTTTTCTGTTGGCAGGCAGAATTAGAACATGAAATTTAAAGATGCTACCTCTGCTGCTCAAGTAGTGGCTGAGTTTGCAGAACATGCAAGCCTAACTGCCAGAGCTGTTGTAGGACTTTCAAGGCAATATTTTGTTGATGATGGTGTTTCATGCCACTTGGGTTTCAAGGATGAAATATTGGAATATGGGCAATCATTTCCTGGAGATGGTAATTTTTCTATTGGCAGGCAGAATGGGAACATAAAATTTAAGGATGCTACCTCTGCTGCTCAAGCAGCGACTGACTTTGCAGAATATGAAACCCTAGCTGCCAGAGCTGTTGTAGAACTTTCAAGGCAATATTGTGTTGATGATGGTGGTTCATACCACTTAGTTTTCAAGGTTGAAAAGTTGGAACATGGGCAATCATTTCCTGGAGATGGTAATGATAATTTTTCTGTTGGCAGGCAGAATTGGAACATGAAATTTAAAGATGCTACCATTGCTGCTCAAGAAGGGGCTAAGTTTGCAGAACATGCAAGCCTAGCTGCCAGAGCTATTGTAGAACTTTCAAGGCAATATTGTATTGATGATGGTGGTTCATGCCACTGAGGTTTCAAGTATGAAAGGTTGGAACATGGGCAATCATTTCCTGAAGATTGTAATTTTCCTATTGGCAGGCAGAATTGGAACATGAAATTTAAGGATGCTACATCTGCTACTCAAGCAGCGGCTCACTTTGCAGAACATGCAAGCCTAGTTGCCAGAGCTGTTGTAGAACCTTCAAGGAATGATTGTGTTGATGATGGTGGTTCATGCCACTTAGGTTTCAAGGATGAAAGGTTGGAACATGGTCAATTATTACCTAGAGATAGTAATGGTAATTTTTCTGTTGGCAGGCATAATTTGAACATGAAATTTAAGGATGATACCTCTGTTGCTTAAGCAGCGGCTGACTTTGCAGAACATGCAACCCTAGCTGCCAGAGCTGTTGTAGAACTTTCAAGGCAATATTGTGTTGATGATGGTGGTTCATGCCACTTAGGTTTCAAGGATGAAAGGTTGGAACATGGGCAATCATTTCCTGGAGATGGTAATGGTAATTTTTCAATTGGCAGGCAGAATTGGAACATGAAATTTAAGGATGCTACCTCTGCTGCTCAAGTAGTGGCTGAGTCTGCAGAACATGCAAGCCTAACTGCCAGAGCTGTTGTAGGACTTTCAAGGTAATATTTTGTTGATGATGGTGTTTCATGCCACTTGGGTTTCAAGGATGAAATGTTGGAATATGGGCAATCATTTCCTAGAGATGGTAATTTTTCTATTGGCAGGCAGAATGGGAACATAAAATTTAAGGATGCTACTTCTGCTGCTCAAGCAGCGACTGACTTTGCAGAATATGAAACCCTAGCTGCCAGAGCTGTTGTAGAACTTTCAAGGCAATATTGTGTTGATGATGGTGGTTCATACCACTTAGGTTTCAAGGATGAAAGGTTGGAACATGGGCAATCATTTCCTGGAGATGGTAATTTTTCTCTTGGCACGCAAAATTGGAACATGAAATTTAAGGATGCTACCTCTGCTGCTCAAGCAGCGGGTGAGTTTGCAGAACATGCAAGCCTAGCTGCCAGAGCTGTTGTAGAACTTTCAAGGCAATATTGTGTTGATGATGGTGGTTCATGCCACTGAGGTTTCAAGGATGAAAGGTCGGAACATGGGAAATCATTTCCTAGAAATGGTAATGGTAATTTTTCTGTTGGCAGGCAGATTTGGAACATAAAATTTAAAGATGCTACCTCTGCTGCTCAAGCAGTGGCTGAGTTTGCAGAATATGCAAGCCTAGATACTAGAGTTATTGTAGAACTTTCAAGGCAATATTGTGTTGATGATGGTGGTTCATGCCACTAAGGTTTCAAGGATGAAACGTTGGAACATGGGCAATCATTTCCTTGAAATGGTAATGGTAATTTTAATGTTGGCAGGCAGAATTGGAACATGAAATTTAAGGATGCTACCTCTGCTGCTCAAGCAGCGGCTGAGTTTGTAGAACATGCAAGCCTAGCTGCCAGAGCTGTTGCAGAACTTTCAAGGCAATATTGTGTTGATGATGGTGGTTCATACCACTTAGGTTTCAAGGATGAAAGGTTGGAACATGGGCAATCATTTCCTGGAGATGGTAATTTTTCTCTTGGCACGCAGAATTGGAACATGAAATTTAAGGATGCTACCTCTACTGCTCAAGCAGCGGCTGAGTTTGCAGAACATGCAAGCCTAGCTGCCAGAGCTGTTGTAGAACTTTCAAGGCAATATTTTGTTGATGATGGTGGTTCATGCCACTGAGGTTTCAAGGATGAAAGGTTGGAACATGGGAAATCATTTCCTAGAAATGGTAATGGTAATTTTTCTGTTGGCAGGCAGAATTAGAACATGAAATTTAAAGATGCTACCTCTGCTGCTCAAGTAGTGGTTGAGTTTTCAGAACATGCAAGCCTAACTGCCAGAGCTGTTGTAGGACTTTCAAGGCAATATTTTGTTGATGATGGTGTTTCATGCCACTTGGGTTTCAAGGATGAAATATTGGAATATGGGCAATCATTTCCTGGAGATGGTAATTTTTCTATTGGCAGGCAGAATGGGAACATAAAATTTAAGGATGCTACCTCTGCTGCTCAAGCAGCGACTGACTTTGCAGAATATGAAACCCTAGCTGCCAGAGCTGTTGTAGAACTTTCAAGGCAATATTGTGTTGATGATGGTGGTTCATACCACTTAGTTTTCAAGGTTGAAAAGTTGGAACATGGGCAATCATTTCCTGGAGATGGTAATGATAATTTTTCTGTTGGCAGGCAGAATTGGAACATGAAATTTAAAGATGCTACCATTGCTGCTCAAGAAGGGGCTAAGTTTGCAGAACATGCAAGCCTAGCTGCCAGAGCTATTGTAGAACTTTCAAGGCAATATTGTATTGATGATGGTGGTTCATGCCACTGAGGTTTCAAGTATGAAAGGTTGGAACATGGGCAATCATTTCCTGAAGATTGTAATTTTCCTATTGGCAGGCAGAATTGGAACATGAAATTTAAGGATGCTACATCTGCTACTCAAGCAGCGGTTCACTTTGCAGAACATGCAAGCCTAGTTGCCAGAGCTGTTGTAGAACTTTCAAGGAATGATTGTGTTGATGATGGTGGTTAATGCCACTTAGGTTTCAAGGATGAAAGGTTGGAACATGGTCAATTATTACCTAGAGATAGTAATGGTAATTTTTCTGTTGGCAGGCATAATTGGAACATGAACTTTAAGGATGATACCTCTGTTGCTTAAGCAGCGGCTGACTTTGCAGAACATGCAACCCTAGCTGCCAGAGCTGTTGTAGAACTTTCAAGGCAATATTGTGTTGATGATGGTGGTTCATGCCACTTAGGTTTCAAGGATGAAAGGTTGGAACATGGGCAATCATTTGCTGGAGATGGTAATGGTAATTTTTCAATTGGCAGGCAGAATTGGAACATGAAATTTAAGGATGCTACCTCTGCTGCTCAAGTAGCGGCTGAGTTTGCAGAACATGCAAGCCTAGCCGCCAGAGCTTTGGTAGAACTTTCAAGGCAATATTGTGTTGATGATGGTGGTTCATTCCACTGAGGTTTCAAGTATGAAACGTTGGAACATGGGCAATCATTTCCTTGAAATGGTAATGGTAATTTTTCTGTTGCCAGGTAGAATTGGAACATGAAATTTAAGGATGCTACCTCTGCTGCTCAAGCAGCGGCTGAGTTTGTAGAACATGCAAGCCTAGCTGCCAGAGCTGTTGTAGAACTTTCAAGGCAATATTGTATTGATGATGGTGGTTCATACCACTTTGGTTTCAAGGATGAAAGGTTGGAACATGGGCAATCATTTCCTGGAGATGGTAACTTTTCTGTTGGCAGGCAGAATTGGAACATGAAATTTAAGGATGCTACCTCTGCTGCTCAACCAGGGGCTGCGTTTGCAGAATATGCAAGCCTAGCTGCCAGTGCTATTGTAGAACTTTCAAGGAAATATTGTGTTGATGATGGTGGTTCATGCCAATTAGGTTTCAAGGATGAAAGGTTGGAATATGGGCAATCATTTCCTGGAGATTGTAATTTTTCATTTGGCAGGCAGAATTGGAACATGAAATTTAAGGATGCTACCTCTGGTGCTCAACCAGGGGCTGAGTTTGCAGAATATGCAAGCCTAGCTGCCAGTGCTATTGTAGAACTTTCAAGGCAATATTGTGTTGATGATGGTGGTTCATGCCAATTAGGTTTTAAGGATGAAAGGTTGGAATATGGGCAATCATTTCCTGGAGATTGTAATTTTTCATTTGGCAGGCAGAATTGGAACATGAAATTTAAGGATGCTACCTCTGCTGCTCAAGAAGCGGCTCACTTTGTAGAACATGCAAGCCTAGCTGCCAGAGCTGCTATAGAACTTTCAAAGCCATATTGTGTTGATGATGGTGGTACATGCCACTTAGGTTTCAAGGATGAAAGGTTGGAACATGGGCAATTATTTCCTGGAGATGGTAATGGTAATTTTTCTATTGGCAGGCAGAATTGGAACATGAAATTTAAGGATGCTACCTCTGCTGCTCAAGTAACGGCTGAGTTTGCAGAACATGCAAGCCTAGCTGCCTGAGCTGTGGTAGAACTTTCAAGGCAATATTGTGTTGATGATGGTGGTTCATTCCACTTAGGTTTCAAGGATGAAATGTTGGAACATGGGCAATCATTTTCCTGAAATGGTAATGGTAATTTTTTTGTTGACAGGTAGAATTGGAACATGAAATTTAAGGATGCTACCTCTACTGCTCAAGCAGCGGCTGAGTTTGCAGAGCATGCAAGCCTTACTGCCAGAGCTGTTGTGGATCTTTCAAGGCAATATTGTATTGATGATGGTGGTTCATTCCACTGTGGTTTCAAGGATGAAACGTTGGAACATGGGCAATCATTTCCTTGAAATGGTAATGGTAATTTTTCTGTTGCTAGGCAGATTTGGAACATGAAATTTAAGGATGCTACCTCTGCTGATCATGCTGTGGCTGAGTTTTCAGAATATGCAAGCCTAGCTGCCAGAGCTGTGGTAGGACTTTCAAGGCAATATTGTGTTGATGATGGTGGTTCATGCCACAGAGGTTTCAAGGATGAAAGGAAGGAACATGGGATATCATTTCCTGGAGATGGTAATGGTAATTTTTCTGTTGGCAAGAAGAATTTGAACATGAAATTTAAGGATGCTACATCTTCTACTCAAGCAGGGGCTGAGTTTGCAGAATATGCAAGCCTAGCTGCCAGAGCTGTTGTAGAACTTTCAAGGCATTATTGTGTTGATGATGGTGGTTCATGCCACTTAGGTTTCAAGGATGAAAGGTTGGAACATGGGCAATCATTTCCTGGAAGTGGTAATGGTAATTTTTCTGTTGGCAGGCATAATTGGAACATGAAATTTAAGGATGCTACCTCTGCTGCTTAAGCAGCGGCTGACTTTCCAGAATATGTAAGCCTAGGTGCCAGAGCTGTGGTAGAACTTTCAAGGCAATATTGTGTTGATGATGGTGGTTCATTCCACTTAGGTTTCAAGGATGAAACGTTGGAACATGGGCAATCATTTCCTTGAAATGGTAATGGTAATTATTCTGTTGCCAGGCAGAATTGGAACATGAAATTTAAGGATGCTACCTCTGCTGCTCAAGCAACGACTGAGTTTGTAGAACATGCAAGCCTAGCTGCCAGAGCTGTTGTAGAACTTTCAAGGCAATATTGTGTTGATGATGGTGGTTCATGCCACTTAGGTTTCAAGGATGAAAGGTTGGAACAAGGGCAATCATTTCCTAGAGATTGTAATGGTATTTTTTCTATTGGCAGGCAGAATTGGAACATGAAATTTGAGGATGCTACCTCTGCTGCTCAAGCAGCGGCTGAGTTTGCAGAACATGCAAGCCTAGCTGCCAGAGATGTTGTAGAACTTTCAAGGCAATATTGTATTGATGATGGTGGTTCATTCCACTGAGGTTTCAAGGATGAAACGTTGGAACATGGGCAATCATTTCCTTGAAATGGTAATGGTAATTATTCTGTTGCCAGGCAGAATTGGAACATGAAATTTAAGGATGCTACCTATGCTGCTCAAGCAGGGGCTGAGTTTGCAGAATATGTAGGCCTAGCTGCCAGAGCTATTGTAGAACGTTCAAGGAAATATTGTGTTGATGATGGTGGTTCATGCCAATTAGGTTTCAAGGATGAAAGGTTGGAATATGGGCAATCATTTCCTGGATATGGTAATTTTTCTATTGGCAGGCAGAATAGGAACATGAAATTTAAGGATGCTACCTCCGCTACTCAAGCAGTGGCCGACTTTGCAGAACATGAAACCCTAGTTGCCAGAACTGTTGTAGAACTTTCAAGGCAATATTGTGTTGATGATGGTGGTTCATGCCACTTAAGTTTCAAGGATGAAAGGTTGGAACATGGGCAATCATTTCCTGGAGATGGTAATGTTAATTTTTCTATTGGCAGGCAGAATTGGAACATGAAATTTAAGGATGCTACCTCTGCTGCTCAAGCAGCGGCTGACTTTGCAGAACATGCAACCCTAGCTGCCAGAGCTGTTGTAGAACTTTCAAGGCAATATTGTGTTGATGATGGTGGTTCATGCCACTTAGGTTTCAAGGATTAAAGGTTGGAACATGGGCAATCATTTCCTGGAGATGGTAATTTTTCTGTTGGCAGGCAGAATTGGAACATGAAATTTAAGGATGCTACCTCTGCTGCTCAACCAGGGGCTGAGTTTGCAGAACATGCAAGCCTAGCTACCAGTGCTATTGTAGAACTTTCAAGGCAATATTGTGTTGATGATGGTGGTTCATGCCAATTAGGTTTCAAGGATTAAAGGTTGGAATATGGGCAATCAATTCCTGGAGATTGTAATTTTTCATTTGGCAGGCAGAATAAGAACATGAAATTTAAGGATGCTACCTCTGCTGCTCAACAAGGGGCTGAGTTTGCAGAATATGCAAGCCTAGCTGCCAGTGCTATTGTAGAACTTTCAAGGCAATATTGTGTTGATGATAGTGGTTCATGCCAATTAGGTTTCAAGGATGAAAGGTTGGAATATGGGCAATCATTTCCTGGAGATTGTAATTTTTCATATGGCAGGCAGAATTGGAACATGAAATTTAAGGATGCTACCTCTGCTGCTCAAGCAGCGGCTTACTTTGCAGAACATGCAAGCCTAGCTGCCAGAGCTGCTGTAGAACTTTCAAGGCAATATTGTGTTGATGATGGTGGTTCATGCCACTTAGGTTTCAAGGATGAAAGGTTGGAACATGGGCAATTATTTCCTGAAGATAGTAATGGTAATTTTTTCTGTTGGCAGGCAGAATTGGAACATGAAATTTAAGGATGCTACATCTACTGCTCAAGCATCGACTGACTTTGCAGAACATGCAACCCTAGCTGCCAGAGCTGTTGTAGAACTTTCAAGGCAATATTGTGTTGATGATGGTGGTTCATGCCACTTAGGTTTCAAGGATGAAAGGTTGGAACATGGGCAATCATTTCCTGGAGATTGTAATGGTAATTTTTCTATTGGCAGGCAGAATTGGAACATGAAATTTGAGGATGCTACCTCTACTGCTCAAGCATCGACTGACTTTGCAGAACATGCAACCCTAGCTGCCAGAGCTGTTGTAGAACTTTCAAGGCAATATTGTGTTGATGATGGTGGTTCATGCCACTTAGGTTTCAAGGATGAAACGTTGGAACATGGGCAATTATTTCCTAGAGATGGTAATGGTAATTTTTCTATTGGCAGGCAGAATTGGAACATGAAATTTAAGGATGCTACCTCTGCTGCTCAAGCAGGGGCTGAGTTTGCAGAATATGTAAGCCTAGCTGCCAGAGGTATTGTAGAACTTTCAAGGCAATATTATGTTGATGATTGTGGTTCATGCCAATTAGGTTTCAAGGATGAAATGTTAGAATATGGGCAATCATTTCCTGGAGATGGAAATTTTTCTATTGGCAGGCAGAATAGGAACATGAAATTTAAGGATGCTGCCTCTACTGCTCAAGCAGTGGCCGACTTTGCAGAACATGAAACCTTAGTTGCCAGAGCTGTTGTAGAACTTTCAAGGCAATATTGTGTTGATGATGGTGGTTCATGCCACTTAGGTTTCAAGGATGAAAGGTTGGAACATGGGAAATCATTTCCTGGAGATGGTAATGGTAATTTTTCTATTGGCAGGAAGAATTGGAACATGAAATTTAAGGATGCTACATCTGCTGCTCAAGCAGCGGCTGAGTTTGCAGAACATGCAAGCCTAGCTGCCAGAGCCGTTGTGGAACATTCAAGGCAATATTGTGTTGATGATGGTGGTTCATACCACTTAGGTTTCAAGGATGAAAGGTTGGAACATAGGTAATCATTTCCTGGAGATGGTAATTTTTCTGTTGGCAGGCAGAATTGGAACATGAAATTTAAGGATGCTACCTCTGCTGCTCAAGCAGCGGCTGAGTTTGCAGAACATGCAAGCCCTAACTGCCAGAGCCATTGGAGAACTTTCATGGCAATATTGTTTTGATGATGGTGGTTCATGCCAATTAGGTTTCAAGGATGAAAGGTTGGAACATGGGCAATCATTTCCTGGAGATGGTATTGGTAATTTTTCTGTTGGCAGGCAGAATTGGAACATGAAATTTAAGGATGCTACCTCTGATGCTCATGCTGCGGCTGAGTTTGCAAATCATGCAAGCCTAGCTACCAGAGCTGTGGTAGGACTTTCAAGGCAATATTGTGTTGATGATGGTGGTTCATGCCTTTGAGGTTTCAAGGATGAAAGGTTGGAACATGGGCAATCATTTCCTGGAGATGGTAATGGTAATTTTTCTGTTGGCAGGCAGAATTGTAACATGAAATTTAAGGATTCTACCTCTGCTGCTCAAGTAGCGGCTGACTTTGCAGAAAATGCAAGCCTAGCTGCCAGAACTGTTGTAGAACTTTCAAGGCAATATTGTGTTGATGATGGTGGTTCATGCCACTTAGGTTTCAAGGATGAAAAGTTGGAACATGGGCAATCATTTCCTGGAGATGCTATTGTTAATTTTTCTGTTGGCAGGCAGAATTGGAACATGAAATTTAAGGATGATACCTCGGCTGCTCAAGTAGCGGCTGAGTTTGCAGAACATGCAGGCCTAGCTGCCAGAGCCGCTGTCGAACTTTCAAGGCAATATTGTGTTGATGATGGTGGTTCATACCACTTAGGTTTCAAGGATGAAAGGATGGAACATGGGTAATCATTTCCTGGAGATGGTAATTTTTCTGTTGGCAGGCAGAATTGGAACATGAAATTTAAGGATGCTACCTCTGCTGCTCAAGCTGCGGCTGAGTTTGCAGAACATATAAGTCTAGCTGCCAGAGCTGTTGTAGGACTTTCAAGTCAATATTGTGTTGATGATGGTGGTTCATGCCACTTAGGTTTCAAGGATGAAAGGTTGGAACATGGGCAATCATTTCCTGGAAATGGTAATGGTAATTTTTCTATTGGCAGGCATAATTGGAACATGAAATTTAAGGATGCTACCTCTGCTGCTCAAGCAGCGGCTGACTTTCCAGAACATGTAAGCCTAGGTGCCAGAGCTGTTGTAGAACTTTCAAGGCAATATTGTGTTGATGATGGTGGTTCATTCCACTTAGGTTTCAAGGATGAAAGGTTGGAACATGGGCAATCATTTCCTGGAGATGCTATTGTTAATTTTTCTGTTGGCAGGCAGAATTGGAACATGAAATTTAAGGATGATACCTCGGCTGCTCAAGTAGCGGCTGAGTTTGCAGAACATGCAGGCCTTGCTGCCAGAGCCGTTGTCGAACTTTCAAGGCAATATTGTGTTGATGATGGTGGTTCATACCACTTAGGTTTCAAGGATGAAAGGTTGGAACATGGGTAATCATTTCCTGGAGATGGTAATTTTTCTGTTGGCAGGCAGAATTGGAACATGAAATTTAAGGATGCTACCTCTGCTGCTCAAGCAGCGGCTGAGTTTGCAGAACATATAAGCCTAGCTGCCAGAGCTGTTGTAGGACTTTCAAGGCAATATTGTGTTGATGATGGTGGTTCATGCCACTTAGGTTTCAAGCATGAAAGGTTGGAACATGGGCAATCATTTCCTGGAGATGGTAATGGTAATTTTTCTATTGGCAGGCAGAATTGGAACATGAAATTTAAGGATGCTACCTCTGCTTCTCAAGTAACAGCTGAGTTTGCAGAACATGCAAGCCTAGCTGCCAGAGCTGTGGTAGAACTTTCAAGGCAATATTGTGTTGATGATGGTGGTTCATTCCAGTTAGGTTTCAAGGATGAAACGTTGGAACATGGGCTATTATTTTCTTGAAATGGTAATGGTAATTTTTCTGTTGCTAGACAGAATTAGAACATGAAATTTAAGGATGCTACCTCTGCTGCTCAAGCAACGGCTGAGTTTGCAGAACATGCAAGCCTAGTTGCCAGAGCTGTTGTAGAACTTTCAAGGCAATATTGTATTGATGATGGTGGTTAATTCCACTGAGGTTTCAAGGATGAAACGTTGGAACATGGGCAATCATTTCCTTGAAATGGTAATGGTAATTTTTCTGTTGCCAGGCAGAATTGGAACATGAAATTTAAGATGCTACCTATACTGCCCAAGCAGGGGCAGAGTTTGCAGAATATGCAGGCCTAGCTGCCAGAGCTATTGTAGAACTTTTAAGGCAATATTGTGTTCATGATGGTGGTTCATGCCAATTAGGTTGAAAGGATGAAAGGTTGGAATATGGGCAATCATTTCCTGGAGACGGTAATTTTTCTATTGGCAGGCAGAATAGGAACAGGAAATTTAAGGATGCAACCTCTGCTGCTCAAGCAGTGGCCGACTTTGCAGAACATGAAACCTTAGTTGCCAGAGCTGTTGTAGAACTTTCAAGGCAATATTGTGTTGATGATGGTGGTTCATGCCACTTAGGTTTCAAGGGTGAAAGGTTGGAACATGGGCAATCATTTCCTGGAGATGGCAATGGTAATTTTTCTGTTGGCAGGAAGAATTGGAACATGAAATTTAAGGATGCTACCTCTGCTGCTCAAGCAGCGGCTGACTTTCCAGAACATGTAAGCCTAGGTGCCAGAGCTGTTGTAGAACTTTCAAGGCAATATTGTGTTGATGATGGTGGTTCATTCCACTTAGGTTTCAAGGATGAAAGGTTGGAACATGGGCAATCATTTCCTGGAGATGCTATTGTTAATTTTTCTGTTGGCAGGCAGAATTGGAACATGAAATTTAAGGATGATACCTCGGCTGCTCAAGTAGCGGCTGAGTTTGCAGAACATGCAGGCCTAGCTGCCAGAGCCGTTGTCGAACTTTCAAGGCAATATTGTGTTGATGATGGTGGTTCATACCACTTAGGTTTCAAGGATGAAAGGTTGGAACATGGGTAATCATTTCCTGGAGATGGTAATTTTTCTGTTGGCAGGCAGAATTGGAACATGAAATTTAAGGATGCTACCTCTGCTGCTCAAGCAGCGGCTGAGTTTGCAGAACATATAAGCCTAGCTGCCAGAGCTATTGTAGGACTTTCAAGGCAATATTGTGTTGATGATGGTGGTTCATGCCACTTAGGTTTCAAGCATGAAAGGTTGGAACATGGGCAATCATTTCCTGGAGATGGTAATGGTAATTTTTCGATTGGCAGGCAGAATTGGAACATGAAATTTAAGGATGCTACCTCTGCTTCTCAAGTAACGGCTGAGTTTGCAGAACATGCAAGCCTAGCTGCCAGAGCTGTGGTAGAACTTTCAAGGCAATATTGTGTTGATGATGGTGGTTCATTCCAGTTAGGTTTCAAGGATGAAACGTTGGAACATGGGCAATTATTTTCTTGAAATGGTAATGGTAATTTTTCTGTTGCCAGACAGAATTGGAACATGAAATTTAAGATGCTACCTATGCTGCCCAAGCAGGGGCAGAGTTTGCAGAATATGCAGGCCTAGCTGCCAGAGCTATTGTAGAACTTTTAAGGCAATATTGTGTTCATGATGGTGGTTCATGCCAATTAGGTTTCAAGGATGAAAGGTTGGAATATGGGCAATCATTTCCTGGAGATGGTAATGGTAATTTTTCTGTTGGCAGGCAGAATTGGAACATGATATTTAAGGATGCTACCTCTGCTGCTCAAGCAGCGGCTGAGTTTGCAGAATATGCTAGCCTAGCTGCCAGAGCTGTTGTAGAACTTTCAAGGCAATATTGTGTTGATGATGGTGGTTCATGCCACTTAGGTTTCAAGGGTGAAAGGTTGGAACATGGGCAATCATTTCCTGGAGATGGTAATGGTAATTTTTCTGTTGGCAGGAAGAATTGGAACATGAAATTTAAGGATGCTACATCTGCTGCTCAAGCAGCGGCTGAGTTTGCAAAAAATGCAACCCAAGCTGCCAAAGGTGTGGTAGGACTTTCAATGCAATATTGTGTTGATGATGGTGGTTCATGCCACTTAGGTTTTAAGGATGAAAGGTTGGAACATGGGCAATCATTTCCTGCAGATGGTAATTTTTCTGTTGGCAGGCAGAATTGGAACATGAAATTTAAGGATGCTACCTCTGCTGCTCAAGCAGCAGCTGACTTTTCAGAACATGCAACCCAAGCTGCCAGAGGTGTGGTAGGACTTTCAAGGCAATATTGTGTTGATGATGGTGGTTCATGCCACTTAGGTTTCAAGGATGAAAGTTTGGAACATAGGCAATTATTTCCTGGAGATGGTAATTTTTCTGTTGGCAGGCAGAATTGGAACATGAAATTTAAGGATGCTACATCTGCTGCTCAAGCAGCGGCTGAGTTTGCAGAACATGCAAGCCTAACTGCCAGAGCCGTTGGAGAACTTTCATGGCAATATTGTGTTGATGATGGTGGTTCATGCCAATTAGGTTTCAAGGATGAAAGGTTGGAACATGGGCAATCATTTCCTGGATATGGAAATGGTCATTTTTCTGTTGGCAGGCAGAATTGGAACATGAAATATAAGGATGCTACCTCTGCTGCTCATGCTGCAGCTGAGTTTGCAGAACATGCAAGCCTAGCTGCCAGAGCTGTGGTAGGACTTTCAAGGCAATATTGTGTTGATGATGGTGGTTCATGCCTTTGAGGTTTCAAGGATGAAAGGTTGGAACATGGGCAATCATTTCCTGGAGATGGTAATGGTAATTTTTCTGTTGGCAGGAAGAATTGTAACATGAAATTTAAGGATGCTACATCTGCTGCTCAAGCAGCGGCTGAGTTTGCAGAAAATGCAACCCAAGCTGCCAAAGGTGTGGTAGGACTTTCAATGCAATATTGTGTTGATGATGGTGGTTCATGCCACTTAGGTTTTAAGGATGAAAGGTTGGAACATGGGCAATCATTTCCTGCAGATGGTAATTTTTCTGTTGGCAGGCAGAATTGGAACATGAAATTTAAGGATGCTACCTCTGCTGCTCAAGCAGCAGCTGACTTTTCAGAACATGCAACCCAAGCTGCCAGAGGTGTGGTAGGACTTTCAAGGCAATATTGTCTTGATGATGGTGGTTCATGCCACTTAGGTTTCAAGGATGAAAGTTTGGAACATGGGCAATTATTTCCTGGAGATGGTAATTTTTCTGTTGGCAGGCAGAATTGGAACATGAAATTTAAGGATGCTACATCTGCTGCTCAAGCAGCGGCTGAGTTTGCAGAACATGCAAGCCTAACTGCCAGAGCCGTTAGAGAACTTTCATGGCAATATTGTGTTGATGATGGTGGTTCATGCCAATTAGGTTTCAAGGATGAAAGGTTGGAACATGGGCAATCATTTCCTGGATATGGAAATGGTCATTTTTCTGTTGGCAGGCAGAATTGGAACATGAAATATAAGGATGCTACCTCTGCTGCTCATGCTGCAGCTGAGTTTGCAGAACATGCAAGCCTAGCTGCCAGAGCTGTCGTAGGACTTTCAAGGAAATATTGTGTTGATGATGGTGGTTCATGCCTTTGAGGTTTCAAGGATGAAAGGTTGGAACATGGGCAATCATTTCCTGGAGATGGTAATGGTAATTTTTCTGTTGGCAGGCAGAATTGTAATATGAAATTTAAGGATGCTACCTCTGCTGCTCAAGCAGGGGCTGAGTTTGCAGAACATGCAACCCTAGTTGCCAGAGTTGTTGTAGAACTTTTAAGGCAATATTGTGTTGACGATGGTGGTTCATGCCACTTAGGTTTCAAGGATGAAATGTTGGAACATGGGCAATTATTACCTGGAGATGGTAATGGTAATTTTTCTATTGGCAGGAAGAATTGGAACTAGAAATTTAAGGATGCTACATCTTCTGCTCAAGCAGCGGCTGAGTTTGCAAAACATGCAAGCCTAGCTGCCAGAGCTGTTGTAGAACTTTCAAGGCAATATTGTGTTGGTGATGGTGGTTCATGCCACTTAGGTTTCAAGGATGAAAGGTTGGAACATGGGCAATCATTTCCTAGAGATGGTAATGGTAATTTTTCTGTTGGCAGGCAGAATTGGAACATAAAATTTAAGGATGCTACCTCTGCTGCTCTTGCTGCGGCTGAGTTTTCAGAATATGCAAGCCTAGCTGCCAGAGCTGTGGTAGGACTTTCAAGGCAATATTATATTGATGATGGTGGTTCATGCCATTGAGGTTTCAAGGATGAAATGATGGAACATGGGCAATCATTTCCTGGAGATGGTAATGGTATTTTTCTGTTGGCAGGAAGAATTGGAACATAAAATTTAAGGATGCTACCTCTGATGCTCAAGCAGCGGCTGACTTTCCAGAACATGTAAGCCTAGGTACCAGAGCTGTTGTAGAACTTTCAAAGCAATACTGTGTTGATGATGGTGGTTCATTCGACTTAGGTTTCAAGGATGAAAGGTTGGAACATGGGCAATCATTTCCTGGAGATGGTATTGTTAATTTTTCTGTTGGCAGGCAGAATTGGAACATGAAATTTAAGGATGATACCTCTGCTGCTCAAGTAGCGGCTGAGTTTGCAGAACATGCAAGCCTAGCTGCCAGAGCCGTTGTTGAACATTCAAGGCAATATTGTGTTGATGATGGTGGTTCATACCACTTAGGTTTCAAGCATGAAAGGTTGGAACATGGGTAATCATTTCCTGGAGATGGTAATTTTTCTGTTGGCAGGCAGAATTGGAACATGAAATTTAAGGATGCTACCTCTGCTGCTCAAGCAGCGGCTGATTTTGCAGAACATATAAGCCTACCTGCCAGAGCTGTTGTAGGACTTTCTAGGCAATATTGTGTTGATGATGGTGGTCCATGCCACTTGGTTTCAAGGATGAAATGTTGGAATATGGGCAATCATTTCCTGGAGATGTTAATTTTTCTATTGGCAGGCAGAATTGGAACATGAAATTTAAGGATGCTACCTCTGCTGCTCAAGCAGCGGCCGACTTTGCAGAACATGCAACCCTAGCTGCCAGAGCTGTTGTAGAACTTTCAAGGCAATATTGTGTTGATGATGGTGGTTCATGCCACTTAGGTTTCAAGGATGAAAGGTTGGAACATGGGCAATCATTTCCTGGAGATGGTAATTTTTCTGTTGGCACGCAGAATTGGAACATGAAATTTAAGGATGCTACATCTGCATCTCAAGCAGCGGCTGAGTTTGCAGAACATGCAAGCCTAACTGCCAGAGCCGTTGGAGAACTTTCATGGCAATATTGTGTTGATGATGGTGGTTCATGCCAATTAGGTTTCAACGATGAAAGTTTGGAACATGGGCAATCATTTCCTGGAGATGGAAATGGTCATTTTTCTGTTGGCAGGCAGAATTGGAACATGAAATTTAAGGATGCTACCTCTGCTGCTCATACTGCGGCTGAGTTTGCAGAACATGCAAGCCTAGCTGCCAGAGCTGTGGTAGGACTTTTCAACGCAATATTATGTTGATGATGGTGGTTCATTCCACTGAGGTTTCAAGGATGAAACGTTGGAACATGGGCAATCATTTCCTTAAAATGGTAATGGTAATTTTTCTGTTGCCAGGTAGAATTGAAACATGAAATTTAAGGATGCTACCTCTGCTGCTCAAGCAGCGACTGAGTTTGCAGAACATGCAAGCCTAGCTGCCAGAGCTATTGTAGAACTTTCAAGGCATTATTGTGTTGATGATGGTGGTTCATGCCACTGAGGTTTCAAGGATGAAATGTTGGAACATGGGCAATCATTTCCTGGAGATGGTCATTTTTCTATTGGCAGGCAGAATTGGAACATGAAATTTAAGGATGCTACCTCTGCTGCTCAAGCAGGGCTCACTTTGCAGAACATGCAAGCCTAGCTGCCAGAGCTGTTGTAGGACTTTCAAGGCAATATTGTGTTGATGATGGTGGTTCATGCCACTTGGGTTTCAAGGATGAAATGTTGGAATATGGGCAATCATTTCCTGGAGATTGTAATTTTTCTATTGGCAGGCACAATTGGAACATGAAATTTAACGATGCTACCTCTGCTGCTCAAGCAGCGAGTCACTTTGTAGAACATGCAAGCCTAGCTGCCAGAGCTGTTGTAGAACTTTCAAGGCAAGATAGTGTTGATGATGGTGGTTCATACCACTAAGGTTTCAAGGATGAAAGGTTGGAACATGGGCAATTATTTCCAGGAGATGGTAATGGTAATTGTTGTTTTGGCAGGCAGAATTTGAACATGAAATTTAAGGATGCTACCTCTGCTGCTCAAGAAGCAGCTGACTTTTCAGAACATGAAACCCAAGCTGCCAGAGGTGTGGTAGGACTTTCAAGGTAATATTGTGTTGATGATGGTGGTTCATGCCACTTAGGTTTCAAGGATGAAAGGTTGGAACATGGGCAATCATTTCCTGCAGATGGTAATTTTTCTGTTGGCAGGCAGAATTGGAACATGAAATTTAAGGATGCTACATCTGCTGCTCAAGCAGCGGCTGAGTTTGCAGAACATGCAAGCCTAACTGCCAGAGCCGTTGGAGAACTTTCATGGCAATATTGTGTTGATGATGGTGGTTCATGCCAATTAGTTTCAAGGATGAAAGGTTGGAACATGGGCAATCATTTCCTGGAGATGGAAATGGTCATTTTTCTGTTGGCAGGCAGAATTGGAACATGAAATATAAGGATGCTACCTCTGCTGCTCATGCTGCAGCTGAGTTTGCAGAACATGCAAGCTTAGCTGCCAGAGCTGTGGTAGGACTTTCAAGGCAATATTGTGTTGATGATGGTGGTTCATGCCATTGAGGTTTCAAGGATGAAAGGATGGAACATGGGCAATCATTTCCTGGAGATGGTAATGGTAATTTTTCTGTTGGCAGGAAGAATTGGAACATGAAATTTAAGGATGCTACCTCTGCTGCTCAAGTAGCGGCTGAGTTTGCAGAACATACAAACCTAGCTGCCAGAGCCGTTGTAGAACATTCAAGGCAATATTGTGTTGATGATGGTGGTTCATGCCACTTGGGTTTCAAGGATGAAATGTTGGAATATGGGCAATCATTTCCTGGAGATTGTAATTTTTCTATTGGCAGGCAGAATTGGAACATGAAATTTAAGGATGCTACCTCTGCTGCTCAAGCAGCGAGTCACTTTGCAAAACATGCAAGCCTAGTTGCCAGAGCTGTTGTAGAACATTCAAGGCAAGATAGTGTTGATGATGGTGGTTCATACCACTAAGGTTTCAAGGATGAAAGGTTGGAACATGGGCAATTATTTTCTGGAGATGGTAATGGTAATTGTTGTTTTGGCAGGCAGAATTGGAACATGAAATTTAAGGATGCTACCTCTGCTGCTCAAGCAGCAGCTGACTTTTCAGAACATGCAACCCAAGCTGCCAGAGGTGTGGTAGGACTTTCAAGGCAATATTGTATTGATGATGGTGGTTCATGCCACTTAGGTTTCAAGGATGAAAGGTTGGAACATGGGCAAACATTTCCTAGAGATGGTAATTTTTCTGTTGGCAGGCAGAATTGGAACATGAAATTTAAGGATGCTACATCTGTTGCTCAAGCAGTGGCTGAGTTTGCAGAACATGCAAGCCTAACTGCAAGAGCCGTTGGAGAACTTTCATGGCAATATTGTGTTGATGATGGTGGTTCATGCCAATTAGGTTTCAAGGATGAAAGGTTGGAACATGGGCAATCATTTCCTGGAGATGGAAATGGTCATTTTTCTGTTGGCAGGCAGAATTAGAACATGAAATATAAGGATGCTACCTCTGCTGCTCATGCTGCAACTGAGTTTGCAGAACATGCAAGCTTAGCTGCCTGAGCTGTGGTAGGACTTTCAAGGCAATATTGTGTTGATGATGGTGGTTCATGCCTTTGAGGTTTCAAGGATGAAAGGTTGGAACATGGGCAATCATTTCCTGGAGATGGAAATGGTAATTTTCCTTTTGGCAGGCAGAATTGTAACATGAAATTTAAGGATGCTACCTCTGCTGCTCAAGTAGGGGCTGAGTTTGCAGAACATGCAACCCTAGTTGCCAGAGCTGTTATAGAACTTTCAAGGCAATATTGTGTTGATGATGGTGGTTCATGCCTTTGAGGTTTCAAGGATGAAAGGTTGGAACATGGGCAATCATTTCCTGGAGATGGAAATGGTAATTTTCCTTTTGGCAGGCAGAATTGTAACATGAAATTTAAGGATGCTACCTCTGCTGCTCAAGTAGGGGCTGAGTTTGCAGAACATGCAACCCTAGTTGCCAGAGCTGTTGTAGAACTTTCAAGGCAATATTGTGTTGATGATGGTGGTTCATGCCACTTAGGTTTCAAGGATGAAAGGTTGGAACATGGGCAATCATTTCCTGGAGATGGTAATGGTAATTTTTCTGTTGGCAGGAATAATTGGAACATGAAATTTAAGGATGCTACATCTGCTGCTCAAGCAGCGGCTGAGTTTGCAGAACATGCAAGCCTAGTTGCCAGAGCTGTTGTAGAACGTTCAAGGCAATATTGTGTTGATGATGGTGGTTCATGCCTCTTAGGTTTCAAGGATGAAAGGTTGGAACATGGGCAATCATTTCCTGGAGATGGTATTGGTAATTTTTCTGTTGGCAGGAAGAATTGGAACATAAAATTTAAGGATGCTACCTCTACTGCTCAAGTAGCGGCTGAGTTTGCAGAACATGCAAGCCTAGCTGCCAGAGCTGTGGTAGAATTTTCAAAGCAATATTGTGTTGATGATGGTGGTTCATTCCACTGAGGTTTCAAGGATGAAACGTTGGAACATGGGCAATCATTTCCTTAAAATGGTAATGGAAATTTTTCTGTTGCCAGGCAGAATTGAAACATGAAATTTAAGAATGCTACCTCTGCTGCTCAAGCAGCGACTGAATTTGCAGAACATGCAAGCCTAGCTGCCAGAGCTATTGTAGAACTTTCAAGGCAATATTGTGTTGATGATGGTGGTTCATGCAACTGAAGTTTCAAGGATGAAAGGTTGGAACATGGGCAATTATTTCCTGGAGATGGTCATTTTTCTATTGGCAGGCAGAATTGGAACATGAAATTTAAGGATGCTACCTCTGCTGCTCAAGCAGGGCTCACTTTGCAGAACATGCAAGCCTAGCTGCCAGAGCTGTTGTAGGACTTTCAAGGCAATATTGTGTTGATGATGGTGGTTCATGCTAATTAGGTTTCAAGGATGAAAGGTTGGAACATGGGCAATCATTTCCTGGAGATGGAAATGGTCATTTTTCTGTTGGCAGACAAAATTGGAACATGAAATATAAGGATGCTACCTCTGCTGCTCATGCTGCAGCTGAGTTTGCAGAACATGCAAGCTTAGCTGCCTGAGCTGTGGTAGGACTTTCAAGGCAATATTGTGTTGATGATGGTGGTTCATGCCACTTAGGTTTCAAGGATGAAAGGTTGGAACATGGGCAATCATTTCCTGGAGATGGTAATGGTAATTTTTCTGTTGGCATGCAGAATTGGAACATGAAATTTAAGGATTCTACCTCTGCTGCTCAAGCAGGGGCTGAGTTTGCAGAATATGCAAGCCTAGCTAGTAGAGCTATTGTAGAACTTTCAAGGTAATATTGTGTTGATGATGGTGGTTCATGCCACTTAGGTTAAAAGGATGAAAGGTTGGAACATGGGCAATAATTACCTGCAGATGGTAATGGTAATTTTTCTATTGGCAGGCATAATTGGAACATGAAATTTAAGGATGTTACCTCTGCTGCTCAAGCAGCGGCTGACTTTACAGAACATGTAAGCCTAGGTGCCAGAGCTGTTGTAGAACGTTCAAGGCAATATTGTGTTGATGATGGTGGTTCATGCCTCTTAGGTTTCAAGGATGAAAGGTTGGAACATGGGCAATCATTTCCTGGAGATGGTATTGGTAATTTTTCTGTTGGCAGGAAGAATTGGAACATCAAAATTTAAGGTTGCTACCTCTGCTGCTCAAGCAGCGGCTGACTTTCCTGAACATGTAAGCCTAGGTGCCAAAGCTATTGTAGAACTTTCAAGGCAATATTGTGTTGATGATGGTGGTTCATGCGACTTAGGTTTCAAGGATGAAAGGTTGGAACATGGGCAATCATTTCCTGGAGATGGTATTGTTAATTTTTCTGTTGGCAGGCAGAATTGGAACATGAAATTTAAGGATGATACCTCTGCTGCTCAAGTAGCGGCTGAGTTTGTAGAACATGCAAGCCTAGCTGCCAAAGCCGTTGTAGAACTTTCAAGGCAATATTGTGTTGATGATGGTGGCTCATGCCACTTAGGTTTCAAGGATGAAAAGTTGGAACATGGGCAATCATTTCCTGGAGATGGTAATTTTTCTGTTGGCACGCAGAATTGGAACATGAAATTTAAGGATGCTACATCTGCTGCTCAAGCAGCGGCTGATTTTGCAGAACATATAAGCCTAGCTGCCAGAGCCGTTGGAGAACATTCATGGCAATATTGTATTGATAATGGTGGTTCATGCCAATTAGGTTTCAAGGATGAAAGGTTGGAACATGGGCAATCATTTCCTGGAGATGGAAATGGTCATTTTTCTGTTGGCAGGCAGAATTGGAACATGAAATTTAAGGATGCTACCTCTGCTGCTCATGCTGCGGCTGAGTTTGCAGAACATGCAAGCCTAGCTGCCAGAGCTGTGGTAGGACTTTCAAGGCAATATTGTGTTGATGATGGTGGTTCATGCCTTTGATGTTTCAAGGATTAAAGGTTGGAACATGGGCAATCATTTCCTGGAGATGGTAATGGTAATTTTTCTGTTGGCATGCAGAATTGTAACATGAAATTTAAGGATTCTACCTCTGCTGCTCAAGCAGGGGCTGAGTTTGCAGAATATGCAAGCCTAGCTAGCAGAGCTATTGTAGAACTTTCAAGGCAATATTGTGTTGATGATGGTGGTTCATGCCACTTAGGTTAAAAGGATGAAAGGTTGGAACATGGGCAATAATTACCTGGAGATGGTAATGGTAATTTTTCTGTTGGCAGGCATAATTGGAACATGAAATTTAAGGATGTTACCTCTGCTGCTCAAGCAGCGGCTGACTTTACAGAACATGTAAGCCTAGGTGCCATAGCTGTTGTAGAACGTTCAAGGCAATATTGTGTTGATGATGGTGGTTCATGCCTCTTAGGTTTCAAGGATGAAAGGTTGGAACATGGGCAATCATTTCCTGGAGATGGTATTGGTAATTTTTCTGTTGGCAGGCAGAATTGGAACATAAAATTTAAGGATGCTACCTCTACTGCTCAAGTAGCGGCTGAGTTTGCAGAACATGCAAGCCTAGCTGCCAGAGCTGTGGTAGAATTTTCAAAGCAATATTGTGTTGATGATGGTGGTTCATTCCACTGAGGTTTCAAGGATGAAACGTTGGAACAAGGGCAATCATTTCTTTAAAATGGTAATGGAAATTTTTCTGTTGCCAGGCAGAATTGAAACATGAAATTTAAGAATGCTACCTCTGCTGCTCAAGCAGCGACTGAATTTGCAGATCATGCAAGCCTAGCTGCCAGAGCTATTGTAGAACTTTCAAGGCAATATTGTGTTGATGATGGTGGTTCATGCCACTGAAGTTTCAAGGATGAAAGGTTGGAACATGGGCAATCATTTCCTGGAGATGGTCATTTTTCTATTGGCAGGAAGAAT
Organism: Nicotiana tomentosiformis; assembly: GCF_000390325.3. NCBI lineage: Eukaryota > Viridiplantae > Streptophyta > Magnoliopsida > Solanales > Solanaceae > Nicotiana > Nicotiana tomentosiformis. The sequence goes on from NW_027174642.1 coordinate 196,798, forward strand.
TGGAACATGAAATTTAAGGATGCTACCTCTGCTGCTCAAGCAGGGCTCACTTTGCAGAACATGCAAGCCTAGCTGCCAGAGCTGTTGTAGGACTTTCAAGGCAATATTGTGTTGATGATGGTGGTTCATGCCACTTGGGTTTCAAGGATGAAATGTTGGAATATGGGCAATCATTTCCTGGAGATTGTAATTTTTCTATTAGCAGGCAGAATTGGAACATGAAATTTAAGGATGCTACCTCTGCTGCTCAAGCAGCGGCTCACTTTGCAGAACATGCAAGCCTAGCTGCCAGAGCTGTTGTAGAACTTTCAAGGCAAGATAGTGTTGATGATGGTGGTTCATGCCACTTAGGTTTCAAGGATGAAAGGTTGGAACATGGGCAATTATTTCCTGGAGATGATAATGGTAATTGTTGTTTTGGTAGGCAGAATTGGAACATGAAATTTAAGGATGCGACCTCTGCTGCTCAAGTAGCAGCTGACTTTTTCAGAACATGCAACCCATGCTGCCAGAGGTGTGGTTGGACTTTCAATGCAATATTGTGTTGATGATGGTGGTTCATGCCACTGAGGTTTCAAGGATGAAAGGTTGGAACATGGGCAATCATTTCCTAGAGATGGTATTGGTAATTTTTCTGTTGGCAAGTAGAATTGGAACATGAAATTTAAGGATGCTACATCTGCTGCTCAAGCAGCGGCTGAGTTTGCAGAACATGCAAGCCTTGATTTCAAAGCTATTGTAGAATTTTCAAGGCAATATTGTGTTGATGATGGCAGTTCATGCCACTTAGGTTTCAAGGATGAAAGGTTGGAACATGGGCAATCATTTCCTGGAGATGGTAATGTTAATGTTTTTGTTGGAAGGCATAATTGGAACATGAAATTTAAGGATGCTACCTCTGCTGCTCAAGCAGCGGCTGAGTTTGCAGAACATGCAAGCCTAGCTGCCAGAGCTGTTGTAGAATTTTCAAGGCAATATTGTATTGATGATGGTGGTTCATACCACTTAGGTTTCAAGGATAAAAGGTTGGAACATGGGCAATCATTTCCTGGAGATGATAATTTTTCTGTTGGCAGGTAGAATTGGAACATGAAATTTAAGGATGCTACCTCTGCTGCTCAAGCATGGGCTGAGTTTGCAGAATATGCAAGCCTAGCTGCCAAAGCTATTGTAGAAATTTCAAGGAAATATTGTGTTGATGATGGTGGTTCATGCTAATTAGGTTTCAAGGATGAAAGGTTGGAATATGGGCAATCATTTCCTGGAGATGGTAATTTTTCTATTGGCAGGCACAATTGGAACATGAAATTTAAGGATGCTACCTCTGCTGCTCATGCAGCGGCCGACTTTGTAGAACATGCAACCCTAGCTGCCAGAGCTGTTGTAGAACTTTCAAGGCAATATTGTGTTGATGATGGTGGCTCATGCCACATAGGTTTCAAGGATGAAAGATTGGAACATGGGCAATCATTTCCAGGAGATGGTATTGGTAATTTTTCTGTTGGCAGGCAGAATTGGAACATGAAATTTAAGGATGCTACCTCTGCTGCTCAAGTAGCGGCTGAGTTTTCCGAACATGCTAGCCTAGCTGCCAGAGCTGTTGTAGAACTTTCAAGGCAATATTTTGTTGATGATGGTAGTTCATGCCACTTAGGTTTCAAGGATGAAAGGTTGGAACATGGGCAATCATTTCCTGGAGATGGTAATGATAATTTTTCTGTTGGCAGGCATAATTGGAACATGAAATTTAAGGATGCTACCTCTGCTGCTCATGTTGCGGCTGAGTTTGCAGAACATGCAAGCCTAGCTGCCAGAGGTGTGGTAGGACTTTCACGGCAATATTATGTTGATGATGGTGGTTCATGCCACTGAGGTTTCAAGGATGAAAGGTTGGAACATGGGAAATCATTTCCTAGAAATGGTAATGGTAATTTTTCTGTTGCCAGGCAGAATTGGAACATGAAATTTATAGATGCTACCTTTGCTGCTCAAGAAGGGGTTGAGTTTGAAGAACATTCAAGCCTAGCTGCCAGAGCTATTGTAGAACTTTCAAGGCAATATTGTGTTGATGATGGTGGTTCATGCCACTGAGGTTTCAAGGATGAAAGGTTGGAACATGGGCAATCATTTCCTGAAGATGGTCATTTTTCTATTGGTAGGCAGAATTGGAACATGAAATTTAAGGATGCTACCCCTGCTGCTCAAGCACAGCTCACTTTGCAGAACATGCAAGCCTAGCTGCCAGAGCTGTTGTAGGACTTTCAAGGCAATATTGTGTTGATGATGGTGGTTCATTCCACTTGGGTTTCAAGGATGAAATGTTGGAATATGGGCAATCATTTCCTGGAGATTGTAATTTTTCTATTAGCAGGCAGAATTGGAACATGAAATTTAAGGACGCTACCTCTGCTGCTCAAGCAGCGGCTCACTTTGCAGAACATGCAAGCCTAGCTGCCAGAGCTGTTGTAGAACATTCAAGGCAAGATAGTGTTGATGATGGTGGTTCATGCCACTTAGGTTTCAAGGATGAAAGGTTGGAACATGGGCAATTATTTCCTAGAGATGATAATGGTAATTGTTGTTTTGGCAGGCAGAATTGGAACATGAAATTTAAGGATGCTACCTCTGCTGCTCAAGTAGCAGCTGACTTTTCAGAACATGCAACCCATGCTGCCAGAGGTGTGGTTGGACATTCAAGGCAATATTGTGTTGATGATGGCGGTTCATGCCACTGAGGTTTCAAGGATGAAAGGTTGGAACATGGGCAATCATTTCCTAGAGATGGTATTCGTAATTTTTCTGTTGGCAAGTAGAATTGGAACATGAAATTTAAGGATGCTACATCTGCTGCTCAAGCAGCAGCTGAGTTTGCAGAACATGCAAGCCTTGATTTCAAAGCTATTGTAGAATTTTTAAGGCAATATTGTGTTGATGATGGCGGTTCATGCCACTTAGTTTTCAAGGATGAAAGGTTGGAACATGGGCAATCATTTTCTGGAGATGGTAATGTTAATGTTTTTGTTGGAAGGCATAATTGGAACATGAAATTTAAGGATGCTACCTCTGCTGCTCAAGCAGCGGCTGAGTTTGCAGAACATGCAAGCCTAGCTGCCAGAGCTGTTGTAGAATTTTCAAGGCAATATTGTATTGATGATGGTGGTTCATACCACTTAGGTTTCAAGGATGAAAGGTTGGAACATGGGCAATCATTTCCTGGAGATGGTAATTTTTCTGTTGGCAGGTAGAATTGGAACATGAAATTTAAGGATGCTACCTCTGCTGCTCAAGCATGGGCTGAGTTTGCAGAATATGCAAGCCTAGCTGCCAAAGCTATTGTAGAAATTTCAAGGAAATATTATGTTGATGATGGTGGTTCATGCCAATTAGGTTTCAAGGATGAAAGGTTGGAATATGGGCAATCATTTCCTGGAGATGGTAATTTTTCTATTGGCAGGCACAATTGGAACATGAAATTTAAGGATGCTACCTCTGCTGCTCAAGCAGCGGCCGACTTTGTAGAACATGCAACCCTAGCTGCCAGCGCTATTGTAGAACTTTCAAGGCAATATTGTGTTGATGATGGTGGCTCATGCCACATAGGTTTCAAGGATGAAAGATTGGAACATGGGCAATCATTTCTAGGAGATGGTATTGGTAATTTTTCTGTTAGCAGGCAGAATTGGAACATGAAATTTAAGGATGCTACCTCTGCTGCTCAAGTAGCGGCTGAGTTTTCCGAACATGCTAGCCTAGCTGCCAGAGCTGTTGTAGAACTTTCAAGGCAATATTTTGTTGATGATGGTAGTTCATGCCACTTAGGTTTCAAGGATGAAAGGTTGGAACATGGGCAATCATTTCCTGGAGATGGTAATGATAATTTTTCTGTTGGCAGGCAGAATTGGAACATGAAATTTAAGGATGCTACCTCTGCTGCTCATGTTGCGGCTGAGTTTGCAGAACATGCAAGCCTAGCTACCAGAGGTGTGGTAGGACTTTCACGGCAATATTGTGTTGATGATGGTGGTTCATGCCACTGAGGTTTCAAGGATGAAAGGTTGGAACATGGGAAATCATTTCCTAGAAATGGTAATGGTAATTTTTCTGTTGCCAGGCAGAATTGGAACATGAAATTTATAGATGCTACCTTTGCTGCTCAAGAAGGGGTTGAGTTTGCAGAACATACAAGCCTAGCTGCTAGAGCTATTGTAGAACTTTCAAGGCAATATTGTGTTGATGATGGTGGTTCATGCCACTGAGGTTTCAAGGATGAAAGGTTGGAACATGGGCAATCATTTCCTGAAGATGGTCATTTTTCTATTGGTAGGCAGAATTGGAACATGAAATTTAAGGATGCTACCTCTGCTGCTCAAGCACAGCTCACTTTGCAGAACATGCAAGCCTAGCTGCCAGAGCTGTTGTAGGACTTTCAAGGCAATATTGTGTTGATGATGGTGGTTCATTCCACTTGCGTTTCAAGGATGAAATGTTGGAATATGGGCAATCATTTCCTGGAGATTGTAATTTTTCTATTGGCAGGCAGAATTGGAACATGAAATTTAAGGACGCTACCTCTGCTGCTCAAGCAGCGGCTCACTTTGCAGAACATGCAAGCCTAGCTGCCAGAGCTGTTGTAGAACATTCAAGGCAAGATAGTGTTGATGATGGTGGTTCATGCCACTTAGGTTTCAAGGATGAAAGGTTGGAACATGGGCAATTATTTCCTAGAGATGATAATGGTAATTGTTGTTTTGGCAGGCAGAATTGGAACATGAAATTTAAGGATGCTACCTCTGCTGCTCAAGTAGCAGCTGACTTTTCAGAACATGCAACCCATGCTGCCAGAGGTGTGGTTGGACATTCAAGGCAATATTGTGTTGATGATGGCGGTTCATGCCACTGAGGTTTCAAGGATGAAAGGTTGGAACATGGGCAATCATTTCCTAGAGATGGTATTCGTAATTTTTCTGTTGGCAAGTAGAATTGGAACATGAAATTTAAGGATGCTACATCTGCTGCTCAAGCAGCAGCTGAGTTTGCAGAACATGCAAGCCTTGATTTCAAAGCTATTGTAGAATTTTTAAGGCAATATTGTGTTGATGATGGCGGTTCATGCCACTTAGTTTTCAAGGATGAAAGGTTGGAACATGGGCAATCATTTTCTGGAGATGGTAATGTTAATGTTTTTGTTGGAAGGCATAATTGGAACATGAAATTTAAGGATGCTACCTCTGCTGCTCAAGCAGCGGCTGAGTTTGCAGAACATGCAAGGCTAGCTGCCAGAGCTGTTGTAGAATTTTCAAGGCAATATTGTATTGATGATGGTGGTTCATACCACTTAGGTTTCAAGGATGAAAGGTTGGAACATGGGCAATCATTTCCTGGAGATGGTAATTTTTCTGTTGGCAGGTAGAATTGGAACATGAAATTTAAGGATGCTACCTCTGCTGCTCAAGCATGGGCTGAGTTTGCAGAATATGCAAGCCTAGCTGCCAAAGCTATTGTAGAAATTTCAAGGAAATATTATGTTGATGATGGTGGTTCATGCCAATTAGGTTTCAAGGATGAAAGGTTGGAATATGGGCAATCATTTCCTGGAGATGGTAATTTTTCTATTGGCAGGCACAATTGGAACATGAAATTTAAGGATGCTACCTCTGCTGCTCAAGCAGCGGCCGACTTTGTAGAACATGCAACCCTAGCTGCCAGCGCTATTGTAGAACTTTCAAGGCAATATTGTGTTGATGATGGTGGCTCATGCCACATAGGTTTCAAGGATGAAAGATTGGAACATGGGCAATCATTTCCAGGAGATGGTATTGGTAATTTTTCTGTTAGCAGGCAGAATTGGAACATGAAATTTAAGGATGCTACCTCTGCTGCTCAAGTAGCGGCTGAGTTTTCCGAACATGCTAGCCTAGCTGCCAGAGCTGTTGTAGAACTTTCAAGGCAATATTTTGTTGATGATGGTAGTTCATGCCACTTAGGTTTCAAGGATGAAAGGTTGGAACATGGGCAATCATTTCCTGGAGATGGTAATGATAATTTTTCTGTTGGCAGGCAGAATTGGAACATGAAATTTAAGGATGCTACCTCTGCTGCTCATGTTGCGGCTGAGTTTGCAGAACATGCAAGCCTAGCTACCAGAGGTGTGGTAGGACTTTCACGGCAATATTGTGTTGATGATGGTGGTTCATGCCACTGAGGTTTCAAGGATGAAAGGTTGGAACATGGGAAATCATTTCCTAGAAATGGTAATGGTAATTTTTCTGTTGCCAGGCAGAATTGGAACATGAAATTTATAGATGCTACCTTTGCTGCTCAAGAAGGGGTTGAGTTTGCAGAACATACAAGCCTAGCTGCTAGAGCTATTGTAGAACTTTCAAGGCAATATTGTGTTGATGATGGTGGTTCATGCCACTGAGGTTTCAAGGATGAAAGGTTGGAACATGGGCAATCATTTCCTGAAGATGGTCATTTTTCTATTGGTAGGCAGAATTGGAACATGAAATTTAAGGATGCTACCTCTGCTGCTCAAGCACAGCTCACTTTGCAGAACATGCAAGCCTAGCTGCCAGAGCTGTTGTAGGACTTTCAAGGCAATATTGTGTTGATGATGGTGGTTCATGCCACTTGCGTTTCAAGGATGAAATGTTGGAATATGGGCAATCATTTCCTGGAGATTGTAATTTTTCTATTGGCTGGCAGATTTGGAACATGAAATATAAGGATGCTACCTCTGCTGCTCAAGCAGCGGCTCACTTTACAGAACATGCAAGCCTAGCTACCAGAGCTGTTGTAGAACTTTCAAGGCAAGATAGTGTTGATGATGGTGGTTCATGCCACTTAGGTTTCAAGGATGAAAGGTTGGAACATGGGCAATTATTTCCGGGAGATGGTAATGGTAATTGTTGTTTTGGCAGGCAGAATTCGAACATGAAATTTAAGGATGCTACCTCCGCTGCTCAAGTAGCGGCTGAGTTTTCCGAACATGCAAGCCTAGCTGCCAGAGCTGTTGTAGAACTTTCAAGGCAATATTTTGTTGATGATGGCGGTTCATGCCACTGAGGTTTCAAGGATGAAAGGTTGGAACATGGGCAATCATTTCCTGGAGATGGTAATGATAATTTTTCTATTGGCAGGCAGAAATGGAACATGAAATTTAAGGATGCTACCTCTGCTGCTCATGTTGCGGCTGAGTTTGCAGAACATGCAAGCCTAGCTACCAGAGGTGTGGTAGGACTTTCCCGGCAATATTGTGTTGATGATGGTGGTTCATGCCACTGAGGTTACAAGGATGAAAAGTTGGAACATGGTAAATCATTTCCTAGAAATGGTAATGGTAATTTTTCTTTTGCCAGGCAGAATTGGAACATGAAATTTATAGATGCTACCTTTGCTGCTCAAGAAGGGGTTGAGTTTAAAGAACATACAAGCCTAGCTGCCAGAGCTATTGTAGAACTTTCAAGGCAATATTGTGTTGATGATGGTGGTTCATGCCACTGAGGTTTCAAGGATGAAAGGTTGGAACATGGGCAATCATTTCCTGAAGATGGTCATTTTTCTATTGGCAGGCAGAATTGGAACATGAAATTTAAGGATGCTACCTCTACTGCTCAAGCACAGCTCACTTTGCAGAACATGCAAGCCTAGCTGCCAGAGCTGTTGTAGGACTTTCAAGGCAATATTGTGTTGATGATGGAGGTTCATGCCACTTGCGTTTCAAGGATGAAATGTTGGAATATGGGTAATCATTTCCTGGAGATTGTAATTTTTCTATTGGCTGGCAGATTTAGAACATGAAATTTAAGGATGCTACCTCTGCTGCTCAAGCAGCGGCTCACTTTGCAGAACATGCAAGCCTAGCTGCCAGAGCTGTTGTAGAACTTTCAAGGCAAGATAGTGTTGATGATGGTGGTTCATGCCACTTAGGTTTCAAGGATGAAAGGTTGGAACATGGGCAATTATTTCCTGGAGATGGTAATGGTAATTGTTGTTTTGGCAGGCAGAATTGGAACATGAAATTTAAGGATGCTACCTCTACTGCTCAAGCAAGAGCTGGCTTTTCAGAACATGCAACCCAAGCTACCAGAGGTGTGGTAGTACTTTCAAGGCAATATTGTGTTGATGATGATGGTTCATGCCACTGAGGTTTCAAGGATGAAAGTTTGGAACATGGGAAATCATTTCCTAGAAATGGTAATGGTAATTTTTCTGTTGGGAGGCAGAATTGGAACATGAAATTTAAGGATGCTACCTCTGCTGCTCATGTAGCGGCTGAGTTTGCAGAACATGCAAGTCTAGCTGCCAGAGCTGTGGTAGAATTTTCAAGGCAATATTGTGTTGATGATGGTGGTTCATTCCATTGAGGTTTAAAGGATGAAACGTTGGAACATGGGCAATCATTTCCTTAAAATGGTAATGGTAATTTTTCTGTTGCCAGGCAGAATTGAAACATGAAATTTAAGGATGCTACCTCTGCTGCTCAAGCAGCGACTGAGTTTGCAGAACATGCAAGCCTAGCTCCCAGAGCTGTTGTAGAACTTTCAAGGCAATATTGTATTGATGATGCTGGATCATACCACTTAGGTTTCAAGGATGAAATGTTGGAACATGGGCAATCATTTCCTTGGGATGGTAATTTTTCTATTGGCAGGTAGAATTGTAACATGAAATTTAAGTATGCTACCTCTGCTGCTCAAGCATGGGCTGAGTTTGCAGAATATACAAGCCTAGCTTCCAGAGCTGTTGTAGAACTTTCAAGGTAATATTGTGTTGATGATGGTGGTTCATGCCACTTAGGTTTCAAGGATGAAAGGTTGGAACATGGGCATTCATTTCCTGGAGATGGTATTGGTAATTTTTCTGTTGGCAGGCAGAATTGGAACATTAAATTTAATGATGCTACCTCTACTGCTCAAGTAGCGTCTGAGTTTTCCGAACATGCAAGCCTAGCTGCCAGAGCTGTTGTAGAATTTTCAAGGCAATATTGTGTTGATGATGGTGGTTCATGCCACTTAGGTTTCAAGGATGAAAGGTTGGAACATGGGCAATCATTTCCTGGAGATGGTAATGATAATTTTTCTGTTGGCAGGCAGAATTGGAACATGAAATTTAAGGATGCTACCTCTGCTGCTCATGCTACGGCTGAGTTTGCAGAACATGCAAGCCTAGCTGCCAGAGGTGTGGTAGGACTTTCACAGCAATATTGTGTTGATGATGGTGGTTCATGCCACTGAGGTTTCAAGGATGAAAGGTTGGAACTTGGGAAATCATTTCCTAGAAATGGTAATGGTAATTTTTCTGTTGGCAGGCAGAATTAGAACATGAAATTTGAAGATGCTACCTTTGCTGCTCAAGAAGGGGCTGAGTTTGCAGAACATGCAAGCCTAGCTGCCAGAGCTATTGTAGAACTTTCAAGGCAATATTGTGTTGATGATGGTGGTTCATGCCACTGAGGTTTCAAGGATGAAAGGTTGGAACATGGGCAATCATTTCCTGGAGATGGTCATTTTTCTATTGGCAGGCAGAATTGGAACATGAAATTTAAGGATGCTACCTCTACTGCTCAAGTAGCTGCTGAGTTTTCCGAACATGCAAGCCTAGCTGCCAGAGCTGTTGTAGAACTTTCAAGGCAATATTGTGTTGATGATGGTGGTTCATGACACTTAGGTTTCAAGGATGAAAGGTTGGAACAAGGGCAATCATTTCCTGGAGATGGTAATGATAATTTTTCTGTTGGCAGGCAGAATGGAACATGAAATTTAACGATGCTACCTCTGCTGCTCAAGTAGCGATTGAGTATGCAGAACATGCAAGCCTAACTCCCAGAGCTGTTGTAGAACTTTCAAGGCAATATTATGTTGATGATGGTGGTTCATGCCACTGAGGTTTCAAGGATGAAAGGTTGGAACATGGGCAATCATTTCCTGGAGATGGTAATGATAATTTTTCTGTTGGCAGGCAGAATTGGAACATGAAATTTAAGGATGCTACCTCTGCTGCTCATGCAGTGGCTGAGTTTGCAGAACATGCACGCCTAGCTGCCAGAGGTGTGGTAGGATTTTCAAGGCAATATTGTGTTGATGATGGTGGTTCATGCCACTAAGGTTTCAAGGATGAAAGGTTGGAACTTGGGAAATCATTTCCTAGAAATGGTAATGGTAATTTTTCTGTTGGCAGGCAAAATTAGAACATGAAATTTGAAGATGCTACCTTTGCTGCTCAAGAAGGGGCTGAGTTTGCAGAACATGCAAGCCTAGCTGCCAGAGCTATTGTAGAACTTTCAAGGCAATATTATGTTGATGATGGTGGTTCATGCCACTGAGGTTTCAAGGATGAAAGGTTGGAACATGGGCAATCATTTCCTGGAGATGGTCATTTTTCTATTTGCAGGCAGAAATGGAACATGAAATTTAAGGATGCTACCTCTGCTGCTCAAGCACGGCTCACTTTGCAGAACATGCAAGCCTAGCTGCCAGAGCTGTTGTAGGACTTTCAAGGAAATATTATGTTGATGATGGTGGTTCATGCCACTTGGGGTTCAAGGATGAAATGTTGGAATATGGGCAATCATTTCCTGGCGATTGTAATTTTTCTATTGGCAGGTAGAATTGGAACATGAAATTTAAGGATTCTACCTCTGCTTTTCAAGAAGCAGCTCACTTTGCAGAACATGCAAGCCTAGCTGCCAGAGCTGTTGTAGAACTTTCAAGGTAATATTGTGTTGATGATGGTGGTTCATGCCACTTAGGTTTCAAGGATGAAAGGTTGGAACATGGGCAATCATTTCCTGGAGATGGTATTGCTAATTTTTCTGTTGGCTGGCAGAATTGGAACATGAAATTTTAGGATGCTACCTCTGCTGCTCAAGTAGCTGCTGAGTTTTCCGAACATGCAAGCCTAGCTGCCAGAGCTGTTGTAGAACTTTCAAGGCAATATTGTGTTGATGATGGTGGTTCATGACACTTAGGTTTCAAGGATGAAAGGTTGGAACAAGGGCAATCATTTCCTGGAGATGGTAATGATAATTTTTCTGTTGGCAGGCAGAATGGAACATGAAATTTAACGATGCAACCTCTGCTGCTCAAGTAGCGATTGAGTTTGCAGAACATGCAAGCCTAACTCCCAGAGCTGTTGTAAAACTTTCAAGGCAATATTATGTTGATGATGGTGGTTCATGCCACTGAGGTTTCAAGGATGAAAGGTTGGAACATGGGCAATCATTTCCTGGAGATGGTAATGATAATTTTTCTGTTGGCAGGAAGAATTGGAACATGAAATTTAAGGATGCTACCTCTGCTGCTCATGCTGCGGCTGAGTTTGCAGTACATGCAAGCCTAGCAGCCAGAGGTGTGGTAGGACTTTCACAGCAATATTGTGTTGATGATGGTGGTTCATGCCACTGAGGTTTCAAGGATGAACGGTTGGAACTTGGGAAATCATTTCCTAGAAATGGTAATGGTAATTTTTCTGTTGGCAGGCAGAATTGGAACATGAAATTTGAAGATGCTACCTTTGCTGCTCAAGAAGGGGTTGAGTTTGCAGAACATGCAAGCCTAGCTGCCAGAGCTATTGTAGAACTTTCAAGGCAATATTGTTTTGATGATGGTGGTTCATGCCACTGAGGTTTCAAGGATGAAAGGTTGGAACATGGGCAATCATTTCCTGGAGATGGTCATTTTTCTATTGGCAGGCAGAATTGGAACATGAAATTTAAGGATGCTACCTCTACTGCTCAAGCACAGCTCACTTTGCAGAACATGCAAGCCTAGCTGCCAGAGCTGTTGTAGGACTTTCAAGGCAATATTGTGTTGATGATGGTGGTTCATGCCACTTGGGTTTCAAGGATGAAATGTTGGAATATGGGCAATCATTTCCTGGAGATTGTAATTTTTCTATTGGCAGGTAGAATTGGAACATGAAATTTAAGGATGCTACCTCTGCTTTTCAAGCAGCGACTCACTTTGCAGAACATGCAAGCCTAGCTGCCAGAGCTGTTGTAGAACTTTCAAGGCAATATTGTGTTGATGATGGTGGTTCATGCCACTTAGGTTTCAAGGATGAAAGGTTGGAACATGGGCAATAATTTCCTGGAGATGGTATTGCTAATTTTTCTGTTGGCTGGCAGAATTGGAACATGAAATTTTAGGATGCTACCTCTGCTGCTCAAGTAGCTGCTGAGTTTTCCGAACATGCAAGCCTAGCTGCCAGAGCTGTTGTAGAACTTTCAAGGCAATATTGTGTTGATGATGGTGGTTCATGACACTTAGGTTTCAATGATGAAAGGTTGGAACAAGGGCAATCATTTCCTGGAGATGGTAATGATAATTTTTCTGTTGGCAGGCAGAATGGAACATGAAATTTAACGATGCTACCTCTGCTGCTCAAGTAGCGATTGAGTTTGCAGAACATGCAAGCCTAACTCCCAGAGCTGTTGTAGAACTTTCAAGGCAATATTATATTGATGATGGTGGTTCATGCCACTGAGGTTTCAAGGATGAAAGGTTGGAACATGGGCAATCATTTCCTGGAGATGGTAATGATAATTTTTCTGTTGGCAGGCAGAATTGGAACATGAAATTTAAGGATGCTACCTCTGCTGCTCATGCTGTGGCTGAGTTTGTAGAACATGCACGCCTAGCTGCCAGAGGTGTGGTAGGATTTTCAAGGCAATATTGTGTTGATGATGGTGGTTCATGCCACTAAGGTTTCAAGGATGAAAGGTTGGAACTTGGGAAATCATTTCCTAGAAATGGTAATGGTAATTTTTCTGTTGGCAGGCAGAATTAGAACATGAAATTTGAAGATGCTACCTTTGCTGCTCAAGAAGGGGCTGAGTTTGCAGAACATGCAAGCCTAGCTGCCAGAGCTATTGTAGAACTTTCAAGGCAATATTATGTTGATGATGGTGGTTCATGCCACTGAGGTTTCAAGGATGAAAGGTTGGAACATGGGCAATCATTTCCTGGAGATGGTCATTTTTCTATTTGCAGGCAGAAATGGAACATGAAATTTAAGGATGCTACCTCTGCTGCTCAAGCACGGCTCACTTTGCAGAACATGCAAGCCTAGCTGCCAGAGCTGTTGTAGGACTTTCAAGGAAATATTGTGTTGATGATGGTGGTTCATGCCACTTGGGGTTCAAGGATGAAATGTTGGAATATGGGCAATCATTTCCTGGCGATTGTAATTTTTCTATTGGCAGGCAGAATTGGAACATGAAATTTAAGGATTCTACCTCTGCTTTTCAAGCAGCAGCTCACTTTGAAGAACATGCAAGCCTAGCTGCCAGAGCTGTTGTAGAACTTTCAAGGCAATATTATGTTGATGATGGTGGTTCATGCCACTTAGGTTTCAAGGATGAAAGGTTGGAACATGGGCAATCATTTCCTGGAGATGGTATTGCTAATTTTTCTGTTGGCTGGCAGAATTGGAACATGAAATTTTAGGATGCTACCTCTGCTGCTCAAGTAGCTGCTGAGTTTTCCGAACATGCAAGCCTAGCTGCCAGAGCTGTTGTAGAACTTTCAAGGCAATATTGTGCTGATGATGGTGGTTCATGACACTTAGGTTTCAAGGATGAAAGGTTGGAACAAGGGCAATCATTTCCTGGAGATGGTAATGATAATTTTTCTGTTGGCAGGCAGAATGGAACATGAAATTTAACGATGCAACCTCTGCTGCTCAAGTAGCGATTGAGTTTGCAGAACATGCAAGCCTAACTCCCAGAGCTGTTGTAGAACTTTCAAGGCAATATTATGTTGATGATGGTGGTTCATGCCACTGAGGTTTCAAGGATGAAAGGTTGGAACATGGGCAATCATTTCCTGGAGATGGTAATGATAATTTTTCTGTTGGCAGGCAGAATTGGAACATGAAATTTAAGGATGCTACCTCTACTGCTCATGCTGTGGCTGAGTTTGCAGAACATGCACGCCTAGCTGCCAGAGGTGTGGTAGGACTTTCACGGTAATATTGTGTTGATGATGGTGGTTCATGCCACTAAGGTTTCAAGGATGAAAGGTTGGATTTTGGGAAATCATTTCCTAGAAATGGTAATGGTAATTTTTCTGTTGGCAGGCAGAATTAGAACATGAAATTTGAAGATGCTACCTTTACTACTCAAGAAGGGGCTGAGTTTGCAGAACATGCAAGCCTAGCTGCCAGAGCTATTGTAGAACTTTCAAGGCAGTATTATGTTGATGATGGTGGTTCATGCCACTGAGGTTTCAAGGATGAAAGGTTGGAACATGGGCAATCATTTCCTGGAGATGGTCATTTTTCTATTGGCAGGCAGAAATGGAACATGAAATTTAAGGATGCTACCTCTGCTGCTCAAGCACGGCTCACTTTGCAGAACATACAAGCCTAGCTGCCAGAGCTGTTGTAGGACTTTCAAGGCAATATTATGTTGATGATGGTGGTTCATGCCACTTGGGGTTCAAGGATGAAATGTTGGAATATGGGCAATCATTTCCTGGCGATTGTAATTTTTCTATTGGCAGGCAGAATTGGAACATGAAATTTAAGGATTCTACCTCTGCTTTTCAAGCAGCGGCTCACTTTGCAGAACATGCAAGCCTAGCTGCCAGAGCTGTTGTAGAACTTTCAAGGCAATATTGTGTTGATGATGGTGGTTCATGCCACTTAGTTTTCAAGGATGAAAGGTTGGAACATGGGCAATCATTTCCTGGAGATGGTATTGCTAATTTTTCTGTTGGCTGGCAGAATTGGAACATGAAATTTTAGGATGCTACCTCTGCTGCTCAAGTAGCTGCTGAGTTTTCCGAACATGCAAGCCTAGCTGCCAAAGCAGTTGTAGAACTTTCAAGGCAATATTGTGTTGATGATGGTGGTTCATGACACTTAGGTTTCAAGGATTAAAGGTTGGAACAAGGGCAATCATTTCCTGGAGATGGTAATGATAATTTTTCTGTTGGCAGGCAGAATGGAACATGAAATTTAACGATGCTACCTCTGCTGCTCAAGTAGCGATTGAGTTTGCAGAACATGCAAGCCTAACTCCCAGAGCTGTTGTAGAACTTTCAAGGCAATATTATATTGATGATGGTGGTTCATGCCACAGAGGTTTCAAGGATGAAAGGTTGGAACATGGGCAATCATTTCCTGGAGATGGTAATGATAATTTTTCTGTTGGCAGGCAGAATTGGAACATGAAATTTAAGGATGCTACCTCTACTGCTCATGCTGTGGCTGAGTTTGCAAAACATGCACGCCTAGCTGCCAGAGGTGTGGTAGGACTTTCACGGAAATATTGTGTTGATGATGGTGGTTCATGCCACTAAGGTTTCAAGGATGAAAGGTTGCAACTTGGGAAATCATTTCCTAGAAATGGTAATGGTAATTTTTCTGTTGGCAGGCAGAATTAGAACATGAAATTTGAAGATGCTACCTTTGCTGCTCAAGAAGGGGCTGAGTTTGCAGAACATGCAAGCCTAGCTGCCAGAGCTATTGTAGAACTTTCAAGGCTATATTATGTTGATGATGGTGGTTCATGCCACTGAGGTTTCAAGGATGAAAGGTTGGAACATGGGCAATCATTTCCTGGAGATGGTCATTTTTCTATTGGCAGGCAGAAATGAAACATGAAATTTAAGGATGCTACCTCTGCTGCTCAAGCACGGCTCACTTTGCAGAACATGCAAGCCTAGCTGCCAGAGCTGTTGTAGGACTTTCAAGGCAATATTGTGTTGATGATGGTGGTTCATGCCACTTGGGGTTCAAGGATGAAATGTTGGAATATGGGCAATCATTTCCTGGAGATTGTAATTTTTCTATTGGCAGGCAGAATTGGAACATGAAATTTAAGGATTCTACCTCTGCTTTTCAAGCAGCGGCTCACTTTGCAGAACATGCAAGCCTAGCTGCCAGAGCTGTTGTAGAACTTTCAAGGCAATATTGTGTTGATGATGGTGGTTCATGCCACTTAGGTTTCAAGGATGAAAGGTTGGAACATGGGCAATCATTTCCTGGAGATGGTATTGGTAATTTTTCTGTTGTCAGGCAGAATTGGAACATGAAATTTTAGGATGCTACCTCTGCTGCTCAAGTAGCTGCTGAGTTTTCCGAACATGCAAGCCTAGCTGCCAGAGCTGTTGTAGAACTTTCAAGGCAATATTGTGTTGATGATGGTGGTTCATGCCACTTAGGTTTCAAGGATGAAAGGTTGGAACATGGGCAATCATTTCCTGGAGATGGTCATTTTTCTATTGGCAGGCAGAAATGGAACATGAAATTTAAGGATGCTACCTCTGCTGCTCAAGCATGGCTCACTTTACAGAACATGCAAGCCTAGCTGCCAGAGTTGTTGTAGGAATTTCAAGGCAATATTGTGTTGATGATGGTGGTTCATGCCACTTGGGTTTCAAGGATGAAATGTTGCAATATGGGCAATCATTTCCTGGAGATTGTAATTTTTCTATTGGCAGGTAGAATTGGAACATGAAATTTAAGGATGCTACCTCTGCTTTTCAAGCAGCGGCTCACTTTGTAGAACATGCAAGCCTAGCTGCCAGAGCTGTTGTAGAACTTTCAAGGCAATATTGTGTTGATGATGGTGGTTCATGCCACTTAGGTTTCAAGGATGAAAGGTTGGAACATGGGCAATCATTTCCTGGAGATGGTAATGATAATTTTTCTGTTGGCAGGAAGAATTGGAACATGAAATTTAAGGATGCTACCTCTGCTGCTCATGCTGCGGCTGAGTTTGCAGTACATGCAAGCCTAGCAGCCAGAGGTGTGGTAGGACTTTCACAGCAATATTGTGTTGACGATGATGGTTCATGCCACTGAGGTTTCAAGGATGAAAGGTTGGAACTTGGGAAATCATTTCCTAGAAATGTTAATGGTAATTTTTCTGTTGGCAGGCAGAATTGGAACATGAAATTTGAAGATGCTACCTTTGCTGCTCAAGAAGGGGCTGTGTTTGCAGAACATGCAAGCCTAGCTGCCAGAGCTATTGTAGAACTTTCAAGGCAATATTGTTTTGATGATGGTGGTTCATGCCACTGAGGTTTCAAGGATGAAAGGTTGGAACATGGGCAATCATTTCCTGGAGATGGTCATTTTTCTATTGGCAGGCAGAATTGGAACATGAAATTTAAGGATGCTACCTCTACTGCTCAAGCACAGCTCACTTTGCAGAACATGCAAGCCTAGCTGCCAGAGCTGTTGTAGGACATTCAAGGCAATATTGTGTTGATGATGGTGGTTCATGCCACTTGGGTTTCAAGGATGAAATGTTGGAATATGGGCAATCATTTCCTGGAGATTGTAATTTTTCTATGGGCATGTAGAATTGGAACATGAAATTTAAGGATGCTACCTCTGCTTTTCAAGCAGCGACTCACTTTGCAGAACATGCAAGCCTTGCTGCCAGAGCTGTTGTAGAACTTACAAGGCAATATTGTGTTGATGATGGTGGTTCATGCCACTTAGGTTTCAAGGATGAAAGGTTGGAACATGGGCAATCATTTCCTGGAGATGGTATTGCTAATTTTTCTGTTGGCTGGTAGAATTGGAACATGAAATTTTAGGATGCTACCTCTGCTGCTCAAGTAGCTGCTGAGTTTTCCGAACATGCAAGCCTAGCTGCCAGAGCTGTTGTAGAACTTTCAAGGCAATATTGTGTTGATGATGGTGGTTCATGACACTTAGGTTTCAAGGATGAAAGGTTGGAACAAGGGCAATCATTTCCTGGAGATGGTAATGATAATTTTTCTGTTGGCAGGCAAAATGGAACATGAAATTTAACGATGCTACCTCTGCTGCTCAAGTAGCGATTGAGTTTGCAGAACATGCAAGCCTAACTCCCAGAGCTATTGTAGAACTTTCAAGGCAATATTATGTTGATGATGGTGGTTCATGCCACTGAGGTTTCAAGGATGAAAGGTTGGAGCATGGGCAATCATTTCCTGGAGATGGTAATGATAATTTTTCTGTTGGCAGGAAGAATTGGAACATGAAATTTAAGGATGCTACCTCTGCTGCTCATGCTGTGGCTGAGTTTGCAGAACATGCACGCCTAGCTGCCAGAGGTGTGGTAGGACTTTCACGGCAATATTGTGTTGATGATGGTGGTTCATGCCACTAAGGTTTCAAGGATGAAAGGTTGGAACTTGGGAAATCATTTCCTAGAAATGGTAATGGTAATTTTTCTGTTGGCAGGCAGAATTAGAACATGAAATTTGAAGATGCTACCTTTGCTGCTCAAGAAGGGGCTGAGTTTGCAGAACATGCAAGCCTAGCTGCCAGAGCTATTGTAGAACTTTCAAGGCAATATTATGTTGATGATGGTGGTTCATGCCACTGAGGTTTCAAGGATGAAAGGTTGGAACATGGGTAATCATTTCCTGGAGATGGTCATTTTTCTATTGGCAGGCAGAAATGGAACATGAAATTTAAGGATGCTACCTCTGCTTCTCAAGCACGGCTCACTTTGCAGAACATGCAAGCCTAGCTGCCAGAGCTGTTGTAGGACTTTCAAGGAAATATTGTGTTGATGATGGTAGTTCATGCCACTTGGGGTTCAAGGATGAAATGTTGGAATATGGGCAATCATTTCCTGGCGATTGTAATTTTCTATTGGCAGGTAGAATTGGAACATGAAATTTAAGGATTCTACCTCTGCTTTTCAAGCAGCAGCTCACTTTGCAGAACATGCAAGCCTAGCTGCCAGAGCTGTTGTAGAACTTTCAAGGCAATATTGTGTTGATGATGGTGGTTCATGCCACTTAGGTTTCAAGGATGAAAGGTTGGAACATGGGCAATCATTTCCTGGAGATGGTATTGCTAATTTTTCTGTTGGCTGGCAGAATTGGAACATGAAATTTTAGGATGCTACCTCTGCTGCTCAAGTAGCTGCTGAGTTTTCCGAACATGCAAGCCTAACTGCCAGAGCTGTTGTAGAACTTTCAAGGCAATATTGTGTTGATGATGGTGGTTCATGACACTTAGTTTTCAAGGATGAAAGGTTTGAACAAGGGCAATCATTTCCTGGAGATGGTAATGATAATTTTTCTGTTGGCAGGCAGAATCGAACATGAAATTTAACGATGCTACCTCTGCTTCTCAAGTAGCGATTGAGTTTGCAGAACATGCAAGCCTAACTCCCAGAGCTGTTGTAGAACTTTCAAGGCAATATTATATTGATGATGGTGGTTCATGCCACAGAGGTTTCAAGGATGAAAGGTTGGAACATGGGCAATCATTTCCTGGAGATGGTAATGATAATTTTTCTGTTGGCAGGCAGAATTGGAACATGAAATTTAAGGATGCTACCTCTACTGCTCATGCTGTGGCTGAGTTTGCAGAACATGCACGCCTAGCTGCCAGAGGTGTGGTAGGACTTTCACGGCAATATTGTGTTGATGATGGTGGTTCATGCCACTAAGTTTTCAAGGATGAAAGGTTGGAACTTGGGAAATCATTTCCTAGAAATGGTAATGGTAATTTTTCTGTTGGCAGGCAGAATTAGAACATGAAATTTGAAGATACTACTTTTGCTGCTCAAGAAGGGGCTGAGTTTGCAGAACATGCAAGCCTAGCTTCCAGAGCTATTGTAGAACTTTCAAGGCAATATTATGTTGATGATGGTGGTTCATGCCACTGAGGTTTCAAGGATGAAAGGTTGGAACATGGGCAATCATTTCCTGGAGATGGTCATTTTTCTATTGGCAGGAAGAAATGAAACATGAAATTTAAGGATGCTACCTCTGCTGCTCAAGCACGGCTCACTTTGCAGAACATGCAAGCCTAGCTGCCAGAGCTGTTGTAGGACTTTCAAGGCAATATTGTGTTGATGATGGTGGTTCATGCCACTTGGGGTTCAAGGATGAAATGTTGGAATATAGGCAATCATTTCCTGGAGATTGTAATTTTTCTATTGGCAGGCAGAATTGGAACATGAAATTTAAGGATTCTACCTCTGATTTTCAAGCTGCGGCTCACTTTGCAGAACATGCAAGCCTAGCTGCCAGAGCTGTTGTAGAACTTTCAAGGCAATATTGTGTTGATGATGGTGGTTCATGCCACTTAGGTTTCAAGGATGAAAGGTTGGAACATGGGCAATCATTTCCTGGAGATGGTATTGGTAATTTTTCTGTTGTCAGGCAGAATTGGAACATGAAATTTTAGGATGCTACCTCTGCTGCTCAAGCAGCGGCTCACTTTGCAGAACATGCAAGCCTAGCTGCCAGAGCTATTGTAGAACTTTCAAGGCAATATTGTATTGATGATGGTGGTTCATGCCACTTAGGTTTCAAGGATGAAAGGTTGGAACATGGGCAATCATTTCCTGGAGATGGTATTGGTAATTTTTCTGTTGTCAGGCAGAATTGGATCATGAAATTTTAGGATGCTACCTCTGCTGCTCAAGTAGCTGCTGAGTTTTCCGAACATGCAAGCCTAGCTGCCAGAGCTGTTGTAGAACTTTCAAGGCAATATTGTGTTGATGATGGTGGTTCATGCCACTTAGGTTTCAAGGATGAAAGGTTGGAACATGAGCAATCATTTCTGTTGGAAGGCAGAATTGGAACATGAAATTTAAGGATGCTACCTCTACTGCTCATGCTGTGGCTGAGTTTGCAGAACATGCACGCCTAGCTGCCAGAGGTGTGGTAGGACTTTCACGGCAATATTGTGTTGATGATGGTGGTTCATGCCACTAAGTTTTCAAGGATGAAAGGTTGGAACTTGGGAAATCATTTCCTAGAAATGGTAATGGTAATTTTTCTGTTGGCAGGCAGAATTAGAACATGAAATTTGAAGATGCTACTTTTGCTGCTCAAGAAGGGGCTGAGTTTGCAGAACATGCAAGCCTAGCTTCCAGAGCTATTGTAGAACTTTCAAGGCAATATTATGTTGATGATGGTGGTTCATGCCACTGAGGTTTCAAGGATGAAAGGTTGGAACATGGGCAATCATTTCCTGGAGATGGTCATTTTTCTATTGGCAGGAAGAAATGAAACATGAAATTTAAGGATGCTACCTCTGCTGCTCAAGCACGGCTCACTTTGCAGAACATGCAAGCCTAGCTGCCAGAGCTGTTGTAGGACTTTCAAGGCAATATTGTGTTGATGATGGTGGTTCATGCCACTTGGGGTTCAAGGATGAAATGTTGGAATATAGGCAATCATTTCCTGGAGATTGTAATTTTTCTATTGGCAGGCAGAATTGGAACATGAAATTTAAGGATTCTACCTCTGCTTTTCAAGCAGCGGCTCACTTTGCAGAACATGCAAGCCTAGCTGCCAGAGCTGTTGTAGAACTTTCAAGGCAATATTGTGTTGATGATGGTGGTTCATGCCACTTAGGTTTCAAGGATGAAAGGTTGGAACATGGGCAATCATTTCCTGGAGATGGTATTGGTAATTTTTCTGTTGTCAGGCAGAATTGGAACATGAAATTTTAGGATGCTACCTCTGCTGCTCAAGCAGCGGCTCACTTTGCAGAACATGCAAGCCTAGCTGCCAGAGCTGTTGTAGAACTTTCAAGGCAATATTGTGTTGATGATGGTGGTTCATGCCACTTAGGTTTCAAGGATGAAAGGTTGGAACATGGGCAATCATTTCCTGGAGATGGTATTGGTAATTTTTCTGTTGTCAGGCAGAATTGGATCATGAAATTTTAGGATGCTACCTCTACTGCTCAAGTAGCTGCTGAGTTTTCCGAACATGCAAGCCTAGCTGCCAGAGCTGTTGTAGAACTTTCAAGGCAATATTGTGTTGATGATGGTGGTTCATGCCACTTAGGTTTCAAGGATGAAAGGTTGGAACATGGGCAATCATTTCTGTTGGAAGGCAGAATTGGAACATGAAATTTAAGGATGCTACCTCTACTGCTCATGCTGTGGCTGAGTTTGCAGAACATGCACGCCTAGCTGCCAGAGGTGTGGTAGGACTTTCACGGCAATATTGTGTTGATGATTGTGGTTCATGCCACTAAGTTTTCAAGGATGAAAGGTTGGAACTTGGGAAATCATTTCCTAGAAATGGTAATGGTAATTTTTCTGTTGGCAGGCAGAATTAGAACATGAAATTTGAAGATGCTACTTTTGCTGCTCAAGAAGGGGCTGAGTTTGCAGAACATGCAAGCCTAGCTGCCAGAGCTATTGTAGAACTTTCAAGGCAATAATATGTTGATGATGGTGGTTCATACCACTGAGGTTTCAAGGATGAAAGGTTGGAACATGGGCAATCATTTCCTGGAGATGGTTATTTTTCTATTGGTAGGAAGAAATGAAACATGAAATTTAAGGATGCTACCTCTGCTGCTCAAGCACGGCTCACTTTGCAGAACATGCAAGCCTAGCTGCCAGAGCTGTTGTAGGACTTTCAAGGCAATATTGTGTTGATGATGGTGGTTCATGCCACTTGGGGTTCAAGGATGAAATGTTGGAATATGGGCAATCATTTCCTGGAGATTGTAATTTTTCTATTGGCAGGCAGAATTGGAACATGAAATTTAAGGATTCTACCTCTGCTTTTCAAGCAGCGGCTCACTTTGCAGAACATGCAAGCCTAGCTGCCAGAGCTGTTGTAGAACTTTCAAGGCAATATTGTGTTGATGATGGTGGTTCATGCCACTTAGGTTTCAAGGATGAAAGGTTGGAACATGGGCAATCATTTCCTGGAGATGGTATTGGTAATTTTTCTGTTGTCAGGCAGAGGAACATGAAATTTTAGGATGCTACCTCTGCTGCTCAAGTAGCTGCTGAGTTTTCCGAACATGCAAGCCTAGCTGCCAGAGCTGTTGTAGAACTTTCAAGGCAATATTGTGTTGATGATGGTGGTTCATGCCACTTAGGTTTCAAGGATGAAAGGTTGGAACATGGGCAATCATTTCCTGGAGATGGTCATTTTTCTATTGGCAGGCAGAAATGGAACATGAAATTTAAGGATGCTACCTCTGCTGCTCAAGCACGGCTCACTTTGCAGAACATGCAAGCCTAGCTGCCAGAGCTGTTGTAGGACTTTCAAGGCAATATTGTGTTGATGATGGTGTTTCATGCCACTTGGGGTTCAAGGATAAAATGTTTGAATATGGGCAATCATTTCCTGCAGATTGTAATTTTTCTATTGGCAGGCAGAATTGGAACATGAAATTTAAGGATTCTACCTCTGCTTTTCAAGCAGCGGCTCACTTTGCAGAACATGCAAGCCTAGCTGCCAGAGCTGTTGTAGAACTTTCAAGGCAATATTGTGTTGATGATGGTGGTTCATGCCACTTAGGTTTCAAGGATGAAAGGTTGGAACATGGGCAATCATTTCCTGGAGATGGTATTGGTAATTTTTCTGTTGTCAGGCAGAATTGGAACATGAAATTTTAGGATGCTACCTCTGCTGCTCAAGTAGCTGCTGAGTTTTCCGAACATGCAAGCCTAGCTGCCAGAGCTGTTATAGAACTTTCATGGCAATATTGTGTTGATGATGGTGGTTCATGCCACTTAGGTTTCAAGGATGAAAGGTTGGAACATGGGCAATCATTTCCTGGAGATGGTCATTTTTCTATTGGCAGGCAGAAATGGAACATGCAATTTAAGGATGCTACCTCTGCTGCTCAAGCACGGCTCACTTTGCAGAACATGCAAGCCTAGCTGCCAGAGCTGTTGTAGGACTTTCAAGGCAATATTGTGTTGATGATGGTGGTTCATGCCACTTGGGGTTCAAGGATGAAATGTTGGAATATGGGCAATCATTTCTTGGAGATTGTAATTTTTCTATTGGCAGGCAGAATTGGAACATGAAATTTAAGGATTCTACCTCTGCTTTTCAAGCAGCGGCTCACTTTGCAGAACATGCAAGCCTAGCTGCCAGAGCTATTATAGAACTTTCAAGGCAATATTGTGTTGATGATGGTGGTTCATGCCACTTAGGTTTCAAGGATGAAAGGTTGGAACATGGGCAATCATTTCCTGGAGATGGTATTGGTAATTTTTCTGTTGTCAGGCAGAATTGGAACATGAAATTTTAGGATGCTACCTCTGCTGCTCAAGTAGCTGCTGAGTTTTCCGAACATGCAAGCCTAGCTGCCAGAGCTGTTGTAGAACTTTCATGGCAATATTGTGTTGATGATGGT
Source organism: Nicotiana tomentosiformis (assembly GCF_000390325.3). NCBI lineage: Eukaryota > Viridiplantae > Streptophyta > Magnoliopsida > Solanales > Solanaceae > Nicotiana > Nicotiana tomentosiformis. The sequence continues at coordinate 220,894 of NW_027174642.1, forward strand.
GGTTCATGCCACTTAGGTTTCAAGGATGAAAGGTTGGAACATGGGCAATCATTTCCTGGAGATGGTCATTTTTCTATTGGCAGGCAGAAATGGAACATGCAATTTAAGGATGCTACCTCTGCTGCTCAAGCACGGCTCACTTTGCAGAACATGCAAGCCTAGCTGCCAGAGCTGTTGTAGGACTTTCAAGGCAATATTGTGTTGATGATGGTGGTTCATGCCACTTGGGGTTCAAGGATGAAATGTTGGAATATGGGCAATCATTTCCTGGAGATTGTAATTTTTCTATTGGCAGGCAGAATTGGAACATGAAATTTAAGGATTCTACCTCTGCTTTTCAAGCAGCGGCTCACTTTGCAGAACATGCAAGCCTAGCTGCCAGAGCTATTATAGAACTTTCAAGGCAATATTGTGTTGATGATGGTGGTTCATGCCAGTTAGGTTTCAAGGATGAAAGGTTGGAACATGGGCAATCATTTCCTGGAGATGGTGTTGGTAATTTTTCTGTTGTCAGGCAGAATTGGAACATGAAATTTTAGGATGCTACCTCTGCTGCTCAAGTAGCTGCTGAGTTTTCCGAACATGCAAGCCTAGCTGCCAGAGCTGTTGTAGAACTTTCATGGCAATATTGTGTTGATGATGGTGGTTCATGCCACTTAGGTTTCAAGGATGAAAGGTTGGAACATGGGCAATCATTTCCTGGAGATGGTAATGATAATTTTTCTATTGGCAGGCAGAATTGGAACATGAAATTTAAGGATGCTACCTCTGCTGCTCATGCTGCGGCTGAGTTTGAAGAACATGCAAGCCTAGCTGCCAGAGGTGTGGTAGGACTTTCACGGCAATATTGTGTTGATGACTGTGGTTCATGCCACTGAGGTTTCAAGGATGAAAGGTTGGAACATGGGAAATCATTTCCTAGAGATAGTCATTTTTCTATTGGCAGGCAGAATTGGAACATAAAATTTAAGGATGCTTCCTCTGCTGCTCAAGCACGACTCACTTTGCAGAACATCCAATCCTAGCTGCCAGAGCTGTTGTAGGACTTTCAAGGCAATATTGTGTTGATTATGGTAGTTCATGCCACTGAGGTTTCAAGGATGAAAGGTTGGAATATGGGTAATCATTTCCTGGAGATTGTAATTTTTCTATTGGCAGGCATAATTGGAACATGAAATTTAAGGATGCTACCTCTGCTGCTCAAGTAGCGGCTCACTTTGCAGAACATGCAAGCCTAGCTGCCAGAGCTATTGTAGAACTTTCAAGGCAAGATAGTGTTGATGATGGTGGTTCATGCCACTTAGGTTTCAAGGATGAAAGGTTGGAACATGGGCAATTATTTCCTGGAGATGGTAATGGTAATTATTGTTTTGGCAGGCAGAATTGGAACATAAATTTAAGGATGCTACCTCTGCTGCTCAAGCAGCAGCTGACTTTTCAGAACATGCAACCCTAACTGCCAGAGGTGTGGTAGGACTTTCAAGGCAATATTGTGTTGATGATGGTGGTTCATGCCACTGAGGTTTCAAGGATGAAAGGTTGGAACATGGGAAATCATTTCCTAGAAATGGTAATGGTAATTTTTCTGTTGGCAGGCAGAATTGGAACATAAAATTTAAGGATGCTACCGCTGCTGCTCAAGTAGCGGCTGAGTTTGCAGAACATGCAAGCCTAGCTGCCAGAGTTGTGGTAGAATTTTCAAGGCAATATTGTGTTGATGATGGTGGTTCATTCCACTGAGGTTTCAAGGATGAAAAGTTGGAACATGGGCAATCATTTCCTTAAAATGGTAATTTGAATTTTTCTGTTGCCAGGCAGAATTGAAACATGAAATTTAAGGATGCTACCTCTACTGCTCAAGCACGGCTCACTTTGCAGAACATGCAAGCCTTGCTGCCAGAGCTGTTGTAGGACTTTCAAGGCAATATTGTGTTGATGATGGTGGTTCATGCCACTTGGGGTTCAAGGATGAAATGTTTGAATATGGGCAATCATTTCCTGGAGATTGTAATTTTTCTATTGGCAGCCAGAATTGGAACATGAAATTTAAGGATGCTACCTCTGCTTTTCAAGTAGCGGCTCACTTTGCAGAACATGCAAGCCTAGCTGCCAGAGCTATTGTAGAACTTTCAAGGCAATATTGTGTTGATGATGGTGGTTCATGCCACTTAGGTTTCAAGGATGAAAGGTTGGAACATGGGCAATCATTTCCTGGAGATGGTATTGGTAATTTTTCTGTTGTCAGGCAGAATTGGAACATGAAATTTTAGGATGCTACCTCTGCTGCTCAAGTAGCTGCCGAGTTTTCCGAACATGCAAGCCTAGCTGCCAGAGCTGTTGTAGAACTTTCAAGGCAATATTGTGTTGATGATGGTGGTTCATGCCACTTAGGTTTCAAGGATGAAAGGTTGGAACATGGGCAATCATTTCCTGGAGATGGTCATTTTTCTATTGGCAGGCAGAAATGGAACATGCAATTTAAGGATGCTACCTCTGCTGCTCAAGCACGGCTCACTTTGCAGAACATGCAAGCCTAGCTGCCAGAGCTGTTGTAGGACTTTCAAGGCAATATTGTGTTGATGATGGTGGTTCATGCCACTTGGGGTTCAAGGATGAAATGTTGGAATATGGGCAATCATTTCCTGGAGATTGTAATTTTTCTATTGGCAGGCAGAATTGGAACATGAAATTTAAGGATTCTACCTCTGCTTTTCAAGCAGCGGCTCACTTTGCAGAACATGCAAGCCTAGCTGCCAGAGCTATTATAGAACTTTCAAGGCAATATTGTGTTGATGATGGTGGTTCATGCCACTTAGGTTTCAAGGATGAAAGGTTGGAACATGGGCAATCATTTCCTGGAGATGGTATTGGTAATTTTTCTGTTGTCAGGCAGAATTGGAACATGAAATTTTAGGATGCTACCTCTGCTGCTCAAGTAGCTGCTGAGTTTTCCGAACATGCAAGCCTAGCTGCCAGAGCTGTTGTAGAACTTTCAAGGCAATATTGTGTTGATGATGGTGGTTCATGCCACTTAGGTTTCAAGGATGAAAGGTTGGAACATGGGCAATCATTTCCTGGAGATGGTAATGATAATTTTTCTATTGGCAGGCAGAATTGGAACATGAAATTTAAGGATGCTACCTCTGCTGCTCATGCTGCGGCTGAGTTTGAAGAACATGCAAGCCTAGCTGCCAGAGGTGTGGTAGGACTTTCACGGCAATATTGCGTTGATGACTATGGTTCATGCCACTGAGGTTTCAAGGATGAAAGGTTGGAACATGGGAAATCATTTCCTAGAGATAGTCATTTTTCTATTGGCAGGCAGAATTGGAACATAAAATTTAAGGATGCTTCCTCTGCTGCTCAAGCACGACTCACTTTGCAGAACATCCAATCCTAGCTGCCAGAGCTGTTGTAGGACTTTCAAGGCAATATTGTGTTGATTATGGTAGTTCATGCCACTGAGGTTTCAAGGATGAAAGGTTGAAATATGGGAAATCATTTCCTGGAGATTGTAATTTTTCTATTGGCAGGCATAATTGGAACATGAAATTTAAGGATGCTACCTCTGCTGCTCAAGCAGCGGCTCACTTTGCAGAACATGCAAGCCTAGCTGCCAGAGCTATTGTAGAACTTTCAAGGCAAGATAGTGTTGATGATGGTGGTTCATGCCACTTAGGTTTCAAGGATGAAAGGTTGGAACATGGGCAATTATTTCCTGGAGATGGTAATGGTAATTGTTGTTTTGGCAGGCAGAATTGGAACATAAAATTTAAGGATGCTACCTCTGCTGCTCAAGCAGCAGCTGACTTTTCAGAACATGCAACCCTAACTGCCAGAGGTGTGGTAGGACTTTCAAGGCAATATTGTGTTGATGATGGTGGTTCAAGCCACTGAGGTTTCAAGGATGAAAGGTTGGAACATGGGAAATCATTTCCTAGAAATGGTAATGGTAATTTTTCTGTTGGCAGGCAGAATTGGAACATAAAATTTAAGGATGCTACCTCTGCTGCTCAAGTAGCGGCTGAGTTTGCAGAACATGCAAGCCTAGCTGCCAGAGTTGTGGTAGAATTTTCAAGGCAATATTGTGTTGATGATGGTGGTTCATTCCACTGAGGTTTCAAGGATGAAACGTTGGAACATGGGCAATCATTTCCTTAAAATGGTAATTTGAATTTTTCTGTTGCCAGGCAGAATTGAAACATGAAATTTAAGGATGCTACCTCTGCTGCTCAAGCACGGCTCACTTTGCAGAACATGCAAGCCTTGCTGCCAGAGCTGTTGTAGGACTTTCAAGGCAATATTGTGTTGATGATGGTGGTTCATGCCACTTGGGGTTCAAGGATGAAATGTTTGAATATGGGCAATCATTTCCTGGAGATTGTAATTTTTCTATTGGCAGCCAGAATTGGAACATGAAATTTAAGGATGCTACCTCTGCTTTTCAAGTAGCGGCTCACTTTGCAGAACATGCAAGCCTAGCTGCCAGAGCTATTGTAGAACTTTCAAGGCAATATTGTGTTGATGATGGTGGTTCATGCCACTTAGGTTTCAAGGATGAAAGGTTGGAACATGGGCAATCATTTCCTGGAGATGGTATTGGTAATTTATCTGTTGGCAGGCAGAATTGGAACATGAAATTTTAGGATGCTACCTCTGCTGCTCTAGTAGCTGCTGAGTTTTCCGAACATGTAAGCCTAGCTGCCAGAGCGGTTGTAGAACTTTCAAGGCAATATTGTGTTGATGATGGTGGTTCATGCCACTTAGGTTTCAAGGATGAAAGGTTGGAACATGGGCAATCATTTCCTGGAGATGGTAATGATAATTTTTCTGTTGGCAGGCAGAATTGGAACATGAAATTTAAGGATGCTACCTCTGTTGCTCATTGTGCGGCTGAGTTTGCAGAACATGCAAGCCTAGCTGCCAGAGGTGTGGTAGGACTTTCACGGCAATATTGTGTTGATGATGGTGGTTCATGCCACTGAGGTTTTAAGGATGAAAGGTTGGAACATGGGAAATCATTTCCTAGAAATGGTAATAGTAATTTTTCTTTTGGCAGGCAGAATTAGAACATGAAATTTAAAGATGCTACCTTTGCTGCTCAAGAAGGGGCTGAGTTTGCAGAACATGCAAGCCTAGCTGCCAGAGCTATTGTAGAACTTTCAAGGCAATATTATGTTGATGATGGTGGTTCATGCCTCTAAGGTTTCAAGTATGAAAGGTTGGAAGATGGGAAATCATTTCTTGGAGATGGTCATTTTTATATTGGCAGGAAGAATTGGAACATGAAATTTAAGGATGCTACCTCTGCTCCTCAAGCACGACTCACTTTGCAGAACATCCAAGCCTAGCTGTCAGAGCTGTTGTAGGACTTTCAAGGCAATATTGTGTTGTCGATGGTGGTTCGTGCCACTGAGGTTTCAAGGATGAAAGGTTGGAATATGGGTAATCATTTCCTGTAGATTGTAATTTTTCTATTGGCAGGCAGAATTGGAACATGAAATTTAAGGATGCTACCTCTGCTGCTCAAGCAGCGACTCACTTTGCAGAACATGCAAGCCTAGCTGCCAGAGCTGTTGTAGAACTTTCAAGGCAAGATAGTGTTGATGATGGTGGTTCATGCCACTTAGGTTTCAAGGATGAAAGGTTGGAACATGGGCAATTGTTTCCTGGAGATGGTAATGATAAATTTTCTGTTGGCAGGCAGAATTGGAACATGAAATTTAAGGATGCTACCTCTGCTGCTCATGCTGCGGCTGAGTTTGCAGAACATGCAAGCCTAGCTGCCAGAGGTGTGGTAGGACTTTCAAGGCAATATTGTGTTGATGATGGTGGTTCATGCCACTGAGGTTTCAAGGATGAAAGGTTGGAACATGGGAAATCATTTCCTAGAAATGGTAATGGTAATTTTTCTGTTGGCAGGCAGAATTGGAACATGAAATTTAAAGATACTACCTTTGCTGCTCAAGAAGGGGCTGAGTTTGCAGAACATGCAAGCCTAGCTGCCAGAGCTATTGTAGAACTTTCAAGGATATTGTGTTTATAATGGTGGTTCA